>NW_007256339.1:82727-83449 GCF_000164805.1 Carlito syrichta
AATACCCCACTCACAACCCTAGACAGATCATCAGGACAAAAAAATCAGCAACAAGATCCGGAACCTCAATGTGACTCTTGACCAAATGGACTTAATTATAACTACAGAACACTCCACCCAATGACCACAGAATATACATTCTACTCATCACCACATGGAATGTACTCTGAGATTGACCACATACTTGGCCATAAATCAGGCATAAACAAATATCAAAAGATCAAAATTTTGCCATGCACCTTCTCAGACCGCAGTGGAATAAAAAAAAAAAAAAAAAACATCAACAGCAACAAGGTTCCCCCAAAACCCACAAAGACATGGACACTAAACAGCATGATGCTAAACAACTCCTGGATCAATGATGAAATCAAAACAGAGATTAAAAGATACCTGGAAACAAATGAAAATGAAGAAACATCTTACCAAAATCTCTGGGATGCCATGAAAGCTGTAGTAAGAGGGGAATTCATATCTCTACAAATGCACATGAAGAAAATGGAAGGATCACAAATTAACAGCCTAACAAGTCACCTAAGGAAACTGGAAAAGCAAGAACACCAAAGCCCTAACTTCAGCAGAAGAATCCAGACCACCAAAATAAAAGCCTGAGTCTGGGACATAGAAGTCAAAAAGATAATACAAAAAAATCAATGAAACAAAAAGCTGTTTCTTTGAAAGGATAAACAAGATCAATGGTCCCGTAGCTAGACTGACCAAGAAAA
>NW_007256339.1:83683-85638 GCF_000164805.1 Carlito syrichta
CAACAACATATCTCAAAAATCATCCATCATGACCAAGTAGGCTTCATCCCTGGGACGCAAGACTGGTTCAACATTCATAAAACCATAATTGTAATTAAATACATCAACAGATGTCAAAACAAAAACCACATGATTATATCATCAGATGCAGAAAAAGCTCTTGTTAAAATCCAGCACCCCTTCTTGATAAAAACCCTCGAACATCTGGGCATATGGGGAACATACCTCAAAATAGTAAAAGCCATCTACGAGAAACCCACAACCAGCATACTCCTAAACAGACAAAAATTGGAACCATATCCCCTGAAAACTGGAACAAGACAAGGATACTCACTCTCACCCCTCCTGTTCAATATAGTATTGGAAGTCCTGGCTAGAGCAATCAGAAAAGAAAAGGCAATCAGGGTTATCCAAATAGGAAAAGAGGAAGTCAAGTTATCTCTCTTTGCAGACAACATGATTGTGTACCTTGAAAAACCCAAGAAAATCTGTCAAAAACCTCCTTACACTGATAAAGGCCTTTGGCAAAGTCTCAGGGTATAAAATAAATGTGCAAAAGACAGTCGCATTTCTTTACACCAATAATGAACAAACAGAAACCCAAATAAAAAGCACAATCCCATTCACAATAGCCACAAAAAAAAATGAAATACCAGCCAGGCTCGGTGGCTCAGCCTGTAATCCCACGCCTTGGGAAGCTGAGGTGAGTGAATTGCCTGAGCCTGTGGGTTCGAGACCCGCCTGGGCAACTTGGCAAGACCTCATATCTACAATAAATCAAAAAATTAGCCTGGCGTGGTAGCATGTGCCTGTAATTCCAGCTACTTGGAAGGCTGAGGTGGAAGGATCGCCGGAGCCCCAGGAGATCGAGGCTGCAGTGACCAGGAGCAGCCACTGCACTCCAGTCTGGGTGACAGAGTGCGACTCCAACTCAAAAAAAAAAAAAAAAAAAAAATGGAATACCTTGGCATCGTCCTAACCAGAGATGTAAAAGACCTCTACAATGAAAACTACAAAACATTGTTCAAAGAAATCAAAGATGACACAAATAAGTGGAAAAATACCCCATGCTCATGGATTGGAAGAATCAACATTGTGAAGATGTCCATCTTACCTAAGGCAATCTACAGATTTAATGCAATACCCATCAAATTACCAGCAACATTCTTCTCAGATCTAGAAAAAACAATACAGGAATTCATATGGAAACACAAACAGCTAAGAATAGCCAGAACAATCCTCAGCAAAAAGAACAAAGCAGGTGGTATCACACTACCAGACTTTAAACTTTACTATAAAGCTACAATAATCAAAACAGCTTGGTATTGGTACAAAAACAGGCATATAGACCAATGGAATAGAATTGAGATTCCAGAAGCAAAACCTCAATTTCTCAACCAACTCATCTTCAACAAAGCCTCCACCACCCACCACTGGGGAGAGGACAATCTATTCAGTAAATGGTGCTGAAAACTGACTGACCACATGCAGAAGATTCAAAAAGGACCCCTATCTCCCCCCATACACAAAAATTAACTCTAAATGGATCAGAGACCTAAATGTAAAACCTCAAACCATAAGAACTTTAGAAAAATGCAGGACACATCCTTATGAAAGTTGGAACTGGCATTCAATTCCTGAGCAAAACCCGAAACACACAGGCCATAAGAGATAAAATAGACAAGTGGGACCTCATTAAACTGACGAGCTTCTGCAAACCCAAAGAAACCATCAAGAGAGCAGGGAGACAGCCCACAGACTGGGAAAAAGTATTTGCCAACTCCATATATGACAAAGGCCTAACATCTAGGATCTACAAAGAACTCAAAAGTGCTGAAAAGAAAAAAACAAACAACCCCATTACAAAGTGGGCAAAAGACATGAACAGATACTTCTCAAAGAGCTATACAGCAGCCACAGATACATGAGGAAATGTTTAACCTTACTAGTCATCA
>NW_007256339.1:86251-100790 GCF_000164805.1 Carlito syrichta
AGAACAAAATCATGAATTTCACAGCAACCTGGATGGAATTAGAGTTTATAATACTGAGCGATCTCTCACAGAAACAAAGAGCTGTACAATTTCCTCACTTTTTAAAGCCTTTTGTGTTTTGTCAGTCAGTAGCACATTTTGCAAGTCTCTGGCCAATAAATATACTCCCTCTTCTTAGCTTAAACACTTGCAGAAGCCAGATGAAAGAAATGGCTCCCAGGGAAAGCTTTGGATTTCATCAAACCGTAGAGTGGTCTGTGTCTCTGCAGCCAGGTTTTTCAGAGATTGTGTTTCTTTAGTTGAAGAAGTATAAAGTATAGAACAGGTTATGTGAAGCAAAGGGCTGATGGTTCACCTCATTTGCAGAGTATTTTCTGATTCTTCCCTCTGCTTTCTTCCTGCAGGCTGAGGTTGGTGGTTTCTATATCCTGTGTGTAGTCTCATATCACATTTGTGTGGGGGTAAAATTTCCCAAGTACATAGGCCGCTCCCCATGCAATGTGGGTGCCTCAAGGCAGAGTCAATATAGTGTTTAAATCTCTATCTCTGTTATATAGCAAGGAGTGTAGCAGTTCAGGTCAAGAAATATGTGTTGTCTACCTATTCTGCACTGGGCACTGCAACTCCTTCATAGAGAAGACGAGGTTGCATACTTCCTTCCCTTGAGAAACATAGGCTCTAGTCAGAACACAGATACATAGGCATGAAATTTGTGTACAATGTGATTAGAGGTTAAATATAGCTATCCCCAGAGTGCTAAAGGGAACACAGCAAGATGGGTTTGTAACCCTGGTGGTACAGTCGGATAGACTGCTGGGAGAAGTTCTGCTGTCAGATCTAAGTCCTGAAAAATAAATAGACTTTAAGTCAAGAGTGAGTGAGGAGAATATTGGGTTCCAGGAAGGGGCAGCAGCACTAGTTAAGGCAGAAGGGCATGGAATTGCAAGGGTGGGCGTGGACCTATGAGCAGTTTATCCTGCAAATTTCAAGTGCCAAGCTGGGAACAGCAGGTTATTAGGACTAAAGAGACAGGTGGTGTCCAGGCAATTAAAGTATTACAAACTTTATCATTCATGAGAAGGATGGGCATTGAAAGATTTTAATCCTAAGAGAAGCAGGATCACATCTGTGTTTTAAACTGGAAACATAATAAAGGGGGTAGATTTTTATTTGTGCAAGACTGAAAACAGGGAACCCAAATGGTACACAATTTAAATAATCTTGATGATAGACCATGGGAGCCTATAACAGGGCAGTGCTTTTAGATCTGAGAGTAAGGTGATGCAAGATATATTGACCAGGTAGAAAAACACCATTCTTGGTTAGAGGTGGGAAGTAAATGCCTTGCAGTATTTATTGGGCCTTGCCTTTTGTGAGCCTGAGGCTCAGAAAAGAATCAGAGATTAAGATTGAATTCTGTGACTCATAAACTTATAAGAGTAGAAATAATTTTGGAGTGTATATGAGATTTTTCATGAAGAACCTGTTAAAAGAAAAAAGCAGTAACTGAGAATCTTTAGGAAAAGACACCATTTAGGGAGTGAGCTGGAAATCAGGTTCCTCTGAAAGTGATGAAAAGATACTTCCCATACATGTGAGGCAGAGTAGGAGTTCCCAGAGGCTCAATGGTAAAGATTTTCTTAGAAAAAGTAGAGAAAACAGTGTTGACATCACATTGCAGTAGAGTGAAGTCAATGAAGAGTAATAGCTATTCTTTTTGGCAATAAGGAAGACTTTGAAGACTTTTACAGCAGCAAAAACTTACATACTTATTGTTTGGTAAGTATGAAAGTGAATGAATGAGACTAAATCTTCAGAGACTATTACCTTAGGATGTGAAGAGTAAGGATTCATTTGTTAGACTAAGGTTGAGTTACAGAAAAGTCCAAATCTCTAGCCCTATAAATTCTTTTTTTAGTACTGGTGATACCAAGCAAGCCAGTCTGCTTTGAGCCTTTTCTTGTTGCCTTGTTTCTCCACACCTCCTTGCCTCGCATACCAATGATAACAGATGAGGGAAGCACTAAGGTACAACCACGAAAGCCAGGGATATGCTCCCCTTCTCACTTGTCACAAGTAGGCTGTGTTGTCTTAATCCGCTTGGCAGGTAAAACATAGTACCATAGACCGGGTCTTCATCAGTTTGGCAGGTATAACATAGTACCATAGATATTTATATCACACAGTTCTGGAGGGTGAAAGTCCCAGATCAGGAAGCCAGCATGACTGGGTTTTGGTGAGGCCCCTTTTCTGGGTTGCGGATAGCCACCTTCTGGTATCCTCACATAGCAGAATGAAAGCAAGACAGCTCTCTGGAGTCTCTTTTAGAAGGACACTCATTCCATTCATGAGGGCTTCATCCTCATGACCCAGTTATTTTCCAGAGGCTCCACCTCCAAACATCACTGCATTGTCTTCAACATATGAATTTGGGGTGAATGGTAGACACAGACATTCAATCCATTACATCCATTTCCACATTGACATGTATATTTGAGGCCACAAGTGGGCATCAGCAATACTGAAAAACATTAGAGACATCAAGAACCGAATGCTACAAGGTCACACTTTTAGTACCAATTCTTGCATCATGCTCAGTGCCTACTGCTGAGACCATGAAATCTCTGGGCCTCAATTTCCTTATCTTTGAAATGAGGTAATAGACTAATGGACATCTAAATTTTCCTTCACTTGAAAGTTTTTCTGTGTCTTCACTCACTAACGCCTTTGGAGAAACTGCTTTCATTCCATCGATGCAAAAAAGACCTCAGTCCCTAATTCATCCTTTTGTGACGAAAATGTTTATTCTTGAGCAAACAGAACTGTGTGCTGTTTGTTCCTGAACCAAGCTGAGACTTACTTTGTCTTCTGCTGTTGTGTGGACATGTATGCCTTCTCTTGATGTTCCTGGCATCTTATGTGGCAGTCTGAGGAGCACGGCCCCTGCTGATGTGCACGTTCATGCTGACAGATTCACGGAAGGGTGCTGGAATCCACTCCTCCATATTTTGGCTCACGGCCGGGATGAGGCACACAGCCACATTTGCTAGTTCCAGTGGTAGAGTGACAGGAAAGCAAGGTGAAAGAATATGAAAAGAATGTGAAGAGGTTCTGATTACAAGTGTGGCTTGCAGTATGGTGAGAGGAGAAACACAAACAGATGACCTAGCTGATTTCACTGTAAACATGCACATCTCATTCACGTATTCCCAGATTTTTACGTCTACTTGTGTCTTGCCTGATGTATTTAGACAATGTACCATATGGTCAGAGGTAATGTTTTCCTTAATCCTTACTGCAGTGTACAGCCTGAACTATCGAAATTCCATCACCAACACTAACAATAAAAAAATGGCATTGCTGTTTGAAACCAGTGACTCAATTGGTATGGAAGTTGCTAAGACTGAAATCCTGTTTATGGTATATACTGTTCTCAGAGCTCACTGGGCAGTGGTTAAATGATGAAACCAATGATCCCATCTTCCTTCACTGATATCATACATTCAACCTCTTTTTTTTTTTTTCATTAATCAGTATTTTTTATTATGGTTTTGTGGGGTACAGTTAAGGGTTAGGTGTACAATGACGTTTCATTCAGGCACCATGTAAATAAGAAGTGTTTTCCCATCCCCCGACAGATATTTGCTACTGTTAATCCCATCCCCCTCCCCCCCCATAGTTTCCCTGTACCATCCGTCATTTTCTCATAGTATTGCATTGGATGTTCGAGGTCCATTATATGAGTGAGAACATGTGATATTCGGATTTTTGTTCATTCTGACTGGAGTTAGGTGGTATCTCAGTGTGGTTTTGATTTGCATCTCCCTGATGATTAGTGAGGTTGAGCATTTCTTCATGTGTTTGTTGGCTGCTCGAATGTCTTCTTTTGTGAAGTGTCTGTTAACCGTACCCTAAATTCCCTGTGTTTCCAGGGGTGGGTGCTTTGAAACTTCTTTGCAAAGAAGTTTTTTTAAAAGATTGAATTACAGAAAGTGGTACCCTAAATTCCCTGTGTTTCCAGGGGTTGATGCTTTGGAATTTCTTTGCAAATAAGTTGTTTTTTGGGTTTTTTTGTTTTTTTTTTAAAGATTGAATTACGGAAAGCAAGCAATGTTTTGATAATCAGAAGGTGTATTAGTTGATATTCTGGGGTCCCCAAAACAACTGTTTACCAGTTAATGTTCTTGAATTAAAAGAGCTCTCCAATTAGGTCCTGTCAATCTGTTCCTGCTGCTATAACAAAATACTTTAAGCTGGATATTTTGTAAAGAATATACATTTATTTCTTGCAGTTATGGAGGCTGGAAGTCCCAGATGAAGATAGAAGCATTCAGTGTCTGGTGAGGTCCTTCTTGCTGCATCTTCACATGGTGGAGGGAAGGGAAAAATGGAATGAACAGTGTGTTCTCAGATGGTAGAAGAGATGGAAGGGCAAACTTGCCCCCACAAGCCCTGATCCCACCCGTAAGGCACTGATCCCACCCGTAAGGGCAGCGCCCTCATGGCTTCATTACCTCCTGAAGGCCCCACCTCTTAGTACTGTCGTATCGGGCATCAAGTTTCAACATAAATTGTGGAGAGACACCAACATTGTAAACATAGCAGGTCCAATCAGCAGACCTCTGCCTGCACTAATCTGAGCTCTATCTTGCATGGATTTACGGATATATCTGCATCAGGCCCATCAAACAGTAGTTCGTCCCACGACTAGGCTTTGGCATTCAGAGTCTTCATTTGATTTCCAGAATCATGGACCCCATAGCTCTAATTCTGACATCCTATCATTACTGGGAATGTTTAAGAAATATATAACATCTCTCCCAAAGTGAAATTAGTTGAGTTTTTCAGAATTTTGCAATATTATCTGAAGAAAACCTTGAGTTTATGTTTAAGAAATACAACATACAGTCAAAGCGTCCTGAAGCTAATTCCAGTTTGGGAAGTTTGTAACATGTTTGAGATACCAGTGGCTAACTGTGAGATGACATGCACTGAGGCTGAGAATCAGTTCCTAATGACAACAGAATTTTTCAATACAATGACTGGTCATAAGCATTAGTATAGAGAAAAAGAAAAGTAAAATAAGTAATTTATTTTTCCACATGAAGTACACTGTTACTCTTAATGATATCTTGTTAACGTCATTAAATTTTAAGATGGTTGGACAAAGTCAGTGTTTTCTGTTAGCAGTCTTTTGGGAACAAAACTTACAGCATTTGTGACTGATATTTCATGATAAGAAATTATTATTCCTGTGCCCTTGAATCTAAACAGGGCCATAGGCTGCTAAACATTTCCTTTTAGAAATAGAAGAGAATTGTCGGACAAGACCAAAGTCCAAAGGGGAGGAAGGCAGCATAAACCATGCTAGAATAAAACCACCCTGAAAGACTGAGCAGTTCTTGGAGGAAAATGAGCCGTTGTGTGAATGCCAGCTTTGCCCTTGAAACTAAAGGTGCCTGCCTGAAATCTCACCACCTTATCGGCTCATTTGATTACTACCCAGTTCTGCAGACCTTCATTTCCTCGTGGGAAATTAGCAACAATCTCTATCTCATATGCATTTGTGCTCATACATTGAGAAGGCTTCTGCCTTTATTTTACATTTAAGAATACTAAAACCCATTGATTTCTAATTATAATGGTGAGCTATACATCTAAAAAATGTTAAACTCAAATAATTTTTATTCATAACCCTACTTTAACAGACACTGTAGGACAAGTCCATTTAGAAAGAACTTCCTTTTCCTGAAAGTGAATTTTCTCAACAACCTTCCCTTTGAAAGCTTCCAAAATATTAAATATAATCATTTAAAAAGCATATTTTTTAAAGACTTCTCTGAACTGGTGAGAAAATAAGGCATCCAAAATCAATTGAAGCACACAAATAAAGTGAAAGCCAAATTTCCGAAAGTAAAGTTAGCATCAAAGTCTCAGATATCCTGAGGGTACTGGCTGAATCTTGTGACCTTGACCTATTTGAATGGCTTGTCAGGATTTAGAAGGTAAGAGATAAGAACCAGGGACTGCCCAAAGTGAGAAACTTCATAGAGCCCTGTGTAAAGCTGAGACCCCAAGGTAGAAAAGTTCATGATAAACAACCTTCACTTTCAGGACAGGAGAGAGAGAGAACATGCCAGTAGGTCTGACCAAAAATAAATCTCCCTGAAAACAAGTAATCATGTTAACCATAAGGGGAAGATGGAATCTGTGACCTACAGTCACATTTTCTGTGTGAATTGGAAGACTTCAAGCATAGAAAATAATCAAATATGTATTTCATGCTTCTGGAAAATTCTTCCTAGAGGAACTCAAGATCAAGTTGTAGATCAAATGATTCTCAAGATAATTCTAAGAAAAACAGGGAAGTACAGTTAAAAAACCACAGCATACACAGAGATGGCACACCAAGAATGAAAGACAACAAAATGTCCCACAAATACCTCTTACATTAAACACATAATAGTCATAATATAAAAGAATTATGCTTAACATGCTCTGAGACATAAGTCCTGAAATCTGAAAAAAGAATATATTTTTAGCAGACCAGTTTTAAAACACTCTGGAAGTATCAAACATTTTAAATAAAATTTAAAATTCAGTAAGATACATTAACAGTAAATTTAACATAGCTGAAGAGAGAATTAATGAATTTGAATAAAGACTTAAAATAATCAACTCAGAGAGAAAAATACTGAAAAGAGAAAAGAATGCAAAAGAGAGAAGTTATATTGAGAAACTGTAAAGTACATCTAAATGATGTATCGGGGGAGCTAGTGTAAAAACTGGAGGAAAAACACTGTTTTTAGCAAATATTAGCAAATTGTTATTAATAGTTTACACAATTTTTGAAAGATACTAGACCTCAGATCCTTAAATCCCAATAGCTTTCAAGATGACTAAATAAGAAGAAATCTATACCTAGATATTGAGAGCAAAGGTATTCAACACTGAAAATAAAAAACTGATATTTAAAGGAAGCAGGGGAAAAAAAGGAATAGTCTCCAAAAGGACAATCATACCGATGGCTAACTTTTCAACCCAACAATAGAGGCCAGAAGATAGTGTGCAATGTGTTTAGAGAAAGAAACCATCATCCTAGAATCCCATACCCAACAAAACTCACTTTCAAGAACGAAAGCAAAATAAAGATATTAGGAGAAAAACAAACCTGTGAGTATTCATCCTATACGAACTCTCCCTACCTGAAATTCTAAAGGATATACCTCAGGAAGAAAGCAAATTAGTCCAGATGGAGGGTCTGAAATGCAAGATTGGATTCTGAGCAAAGATATTGGCACATACATTATGAATACAAATAAACACTGATGTATAAAACAGTTTATCTTATGAAGATTATAAAAGATAGAATATAAGTGGAAAATAATAGTATATAAGTTGGGAGGGTATTGGATAAAATCAAAACATGCTAAGGCTTTTGCAACATTTGGCATGAGAGCAAAATAATGACTAACTTTAAACTATGCTAAATACGCATGTTAAAATATCCACAGCAAACAGCAAAAAATAGGCATAGAGAGTAAACTTCAAAAATAAGTACACAGATAAAATTCAAAAGGAGGCGAAACATTTAAATACAAGATATGATATAAATTGTACAAGAGAAAAAGATAAAATAAAATCCCAATAAAATAGCCTATTCAGTAACTTGAAAGATTACTGGAGTAGACACACATGTATCCATGGGTTCACAATTCATTCGTGAGTGTATGTATACACACACACACACACACACACACACACACACACACACACACATACACACATATGTAAACAAATACACACATTCTGAACATATGAGAATGCAAAAGGATGAAAACAGTTATGCCAAACAAATGTGAACCAAAAAAATCACAAAGAGAAAAGATTTAAAGAGGAAAAAAGTGTGAGCAGAGAAAAATAAGGTATGTTCATAGTGATAAAAAGTTTAATTAGCCAATTAGATGTAATGATTTTAGACTTATATGAAATGCAACAATATAGCTTTGAAATACATACATTGAAAAGTTACAGGTACACAAGGAGAAATTGACCAACTTACCAACACATTAGTAGCTTTTAATACAATTTCTCACAAATTGATAGATTGGGCAAACAAAAAGCAAGTAAGGAGATAAAGATTTAGACAGGATCAACTTGACTTAAAAGGACCAAATGACTTCAGAATACAGTTTCTTCTTCCTCTTTAAGAACATATAAAATATTTTTGAAAATTACCCACATTAGGGGCCATAAAATATGTCTCAATATATTTCATAAGGTTGATAGCATGTAGGTCATATTATATAAGCATAAAATAATTAAGTTAAAAATAAAAACAAAAATATATCTGGAACAAGAACTATATATTTGAATTTTTTTAAAACCCACATACTTCTGAAAAGCACATGGATAATAAAGGACATTGTAAAATAAATTGCTGAATGATAAAGAAAATGTTGCAATCAAAATTTTTGAATTAGGCTAATAAACACTGAGAGAAATGTAGAAGCATATATGTATATAAAAAGGTGAAAATCTTTAAATTAATGAACTAAGCATTAATCTTAAAATGTTAGAGAAAGAAAAGTAGAGTAAACCCAAATAAAACATATTGAAGGAATCAATAAAAAGTAATAATTAAAGAACTGAAAACAATTATATAATAGAAAAGATCAAAATGACAGAAGTTATTTCCTTAAAAATATTAACAAAACAGTTGGAATTTCTGATAGTATTAATTTAGAGAAAGAGATATGGTACAAATAAACAATAATTTGGATTTAAAAAGTCAATTTCAGAAGCAGAAAAGATTTAAATGATAACAAAATAATATTATAAACACATTTGTGTTAATACATCTGAAATCACAATAAGATGAACAAACTGTTAGAACAAACAACTTATCAAAACTAGCTCAAGAAAAATTAGAAAACCTAGTCGCAATCAAATTCATAGTTTAAAATCTTTTTGACAAAGAACACACCACTCCCAAATAACTTTATGGAGTTTGCTAAGCATTCAGGAATAAAAAATACAAGGCACACACAAACTATTTCAGATAATAGAAAAAGCACATACTCTTTAACATTTTATGAGAGTAATATAAGCTTAAAACAAACAAAATAAAAGAGAGAAAAGTATGAGAGAATAAAATAATAGGCCAGCCGGGCTCGGTGGCTCAGCCTGTAGTCCCGCGCCTTTGGGAGGCTGAGGTGAGTGAATTGCCTGAGCCGGCGGGTTCAAGACCCGCCTGGGCAGTGAGACCTCATCTCTCCAATCAATCAAAAAATCAGCCGGGCGTGGTAGCCCATGCCTGTAATTCCGGCTACTTGGAAGGCTGAGGCAGAAGGATCGCCGGAGCCCAGCAGGTCGAGGCTGCGGTGGCCGGGAGCGGCCACTGCACTCCAGTCTGGGCGACAGAGTGAGACTCCAACTCAAAAAAATAAATAAATAAAATGATTAAAAAAAATAAATAATAGGACAATACAAATCATGGACACACAGTAGTACCAAAATTTCTAAACAAAACAGTAGCAAATAAAATCTACCATAGTAGTCAAAAAAACATTCACTATAGTCAAGTTTTCTTCACTCCATTAATACAAAATTGTTAGAAAATTGATTACTCTAACTTATGTCAAAGGAAGAAAAATGTATGATCTTTTACACAGATGCATAGACTATGGGTTAAAATTCAAACTACATTAATGATTAAATCAAACCAGAAAATAAATACATTAGCAAAGTTAATAGCAAGAAATATCCTTTACTTATTGGAGAGGTTATACTAAAACATAAATAAATACAATAATTTAAAAGAATTAACGTGGAGGTCAGAATAGGAAAAGGATGACTTCTATCACATTTAAAAAAAAAATTGGATAAGAAGCCCCTACCTAGAGTAAGAAAATAAGAATTTTAAAAATACAAGAATAATCAGAGTGGGGAAAACAAAAGTATCCTCATTTGCAAAATATATGAGTGTACCTATAGTACATAAAAAGAATGTACACATAAGTACTATCATTTACAGGAGATTTTAGCAAAACTGTTGAATACATAATAAATATTCAAAATTATGCACTTCCATACTCCAGCAACAATAAGATAAGAAGTGTAATTTTTTAAATATATCATTTAAATAGCATCAAACAATGTTTAGTACCAAAACTAAATTTAACCAGTGATATGCAATTCTTTTGTTTTTTAAACTCCTCATATTAAACAAACAAAAATTTTCATGGAAATATCCTGTCCATGTGTAGAAAAGTCCAATACTATGAAAATAACAGTCCTTCCCCAATTTTTCTATAGACAAGTAGATTCAGAAACTGATATAGAATATTAAATGATCAAGAACAGTCAAGGTATAATTGAAGAAGAAAACAAAACATAATACCATATACCATTATTATGCTGATACCAATGTTTATTATGCTAAATAAGAAGACAATAAAATACTGGTTCAGGTACACCTAAGTAAACCAATGAAGCAAGATTGAGAGCTTTAAAACAGACCTATTCATGTAAGAAAACTAACAATGACAAAGTTGTTTACAAAACTGTGGAGAAAATGAGACATTGCCATAAACAATGTTAGAGAATCAGTTTTCTATGTTAGAACAATGAAATTATATTCTATACCTCACATCATTCACAGTAATCAAATTTAGGCACATTAAAAGATAATAAAGGATAATATCTTTGTGAAATTGCTGCAGGAAAAGATTTGTAGACGATACAAAAAATAGCAAAATACAAAAGGAAATTCTGATAAACTGGAGTATGCTAAAATTAAGGTTTTGTTGTTGCTGTTGTTTGTAGAGTCAGAGTCTTACTCTGTTGCTCTTGGGTTCAAACTGGAATCAAACAATCCTTCAGCCTCAGCCTCCTGAGTAGCTAGATGGACAGGTGCACTAAGATTAAGAATTTCTTTCTGCAGAAATAAACATAAAGACAGCAAAACCACTAATAGAAATTGGTACAAATTCTTTGCAACTCAGTGTATGTACCAAAAATTGGGATCCACAATATATAAAGAAATAAAAATTTAATAACAATACAAAAATGAGCAAAAGTTACAAATAAGTTTCACAAAACAAAATATATGAAAATATTTACAAACATAAGAAACTATGTTCAAGCTTATTAGTAATTAGAAAAATGCAAATGAAAAACAATAAGATTGAGGTCGGGCTTGGTGGCTCAGTCTGCAATCCCGTGCTTTGGGAGGCCGAGGTGAATGAATTACCTGGGCCCGCAGGTTCGAGACCCGTCTGGGCAACTTGGCAAGACCTCAATCTCTACAATAAATAAAAAATTAGCCGGCGTGGTAGCGCGCGCCTGTAATTCCGGTTACTTGGAAGGCTGAGGTGGAAGGATCTCCGGAGCCCAGCAGGTCGAGGCTGCGGTGGCCAGGAGTGGCCACTGCACTCCAGTCTGGGCCACAGAGTGAGACTCGAACTCAAAAATAATAATAAATAAACAAATAAATAAAATAAAATCAAGAAGGAACTGAAGACAGAGCAGGAAGGTACTCTGTGCTGGGGCTTGGTTGGCATTCTTTAGGACCAAAAAGTTTGCATTTTACAGCTAGTGAGGTCACAGGAGATGCTACTTTGACCTGCAAAACGTCAGAGAGCCGTAACCGGGTTCGTATGTACACTTTAAAGCCCAATCCTCTAAAAACTGGTGGACTGAAATATTTTTGTCCCTGTCCCCACCAGCACAAGGAGATATACTGGGATCTGGGTGGAAAATATATATACTCAGATATGTTCTCACATAGATTCAGGGTTTGAATCTTCATTATAGCTTGAGACAAACACCTGCAACCTTAAATTTTAATATAAATTTTCTTGGCCAGTTAGACCCCTGAGATTCCTGCCTCCCACCTCTACTGCCACCTTAATACTCTGCCCAGGCTGTGCAGGATACCAATGAATAAAAGGAAAATAAGTTTATGATATAAAATTACCAAATAGAAATGAAAAAATTACCATGTGAAAGTCAATAGATTAAAAAAATAGATCTCTAAAGATTTCAGATAATAGAACTGTGAGATATATATAAATTAAGTACATTTTAAATGATTGAAGACATAAAAGGAGAAATTGAACTTAAGTAAAAAGCATAAGTGCTATCACAAAGTCAGACAGACTTGGAAAATAACCACCTAGAATTCCCAGAAATAAAATAACTGAAATCTAAAACCCAAGAGACAAATTAAATAGATAAATGAGACTCATATGAAGACAGAAAGAATGAACTAAAAGATTGACATAATAAAACTATTAAGAAATCAAGACTGTGGAAAAAATGTGTTAAATATGAAAGAATAAGAATTATGAAGGGTTCAATTTAAAGGCCACCATTTAATCATTATGAGTTTCAAAAGAAGCTATATTTAACATGTGGGGAAAGTATACAATATGAAAAGTTATTAGAAAAGACAGAAATAAAATAGTTAGTGATTTTTTTAAAGCTGCTTGATCAAACCTTACCTGAAGCTCTTTTCATTCCTTGATTCTTCTGTTACTAGCCGTTACATTTTCTTAACTATTTAACCCCATTTATGTAGAGTCATTTTTCTTTGCAAACTAAGCTTTTCTAAATGGTATGGGGAGTAAGAAAGTAAAAATTAGGCTAGGAAAGTGAAAAATGTACCTGGCCATTCAACAAGCTGGAATAATAGACGCAGATAAAGCCAGCTGACAATTTAACAGGAAACAATATTTCTCCCAAGTATATACTACAGCTATAAACTGTCATAACCACCTCCTTCGTTGGGTGACTACTGCTTTTTTTCTCACTGAGATAAAATTCTCTCAAAAACTCTTTTTTTTTTTTGGAAATTATATGAGTAAAAATGAAACAACCCATTCTTGCCTAGAGGATCTAAGTCACTTTGACACAGAAATCAGCCTCAATTTCAAATCCAGGTGCCGAGTTTCAAATAAGGGGTTTCTGGATACACCAATCTACATCTATCTTAACTACGTAGTTTCCAAGGAAACAGAACCTGAGATCCACTTCACAGTCCAGACTTGATGTTAAACCCTTTGCACACAGCCCTGCTTTGCTTTGAGCCTATCCAAACATTGCTTTATTTAAATTTCACCTAAACTCCACTATCCCTCAAAAACCCATGATAACTTCTATCTTTCAATTTGTTTGATGAGGCATTCCACAATTCCCCTAGCGTGTGGTCTCCCTCAATGCAATGGAACAGTAAACCTGGCTTTGTTTAATAAAATCTTATCCCTGGTGATCTTAGGCGAACCAGACTAGGACAGCAGATGAGGTAAACTGAACCAATGAAACCAAACATTTAGTGTTTTATGTGTTCAGCCTTTGCCTAAAGAAAGTCCTGTGGAGAAAGCACAAAAAGAAACAAAAATAATAATTTGATTAGGCTGAAACTATCATAAGTAGGGAGGGTTTGGGTTGGTGATAGCACCTTGGAGAAAGCCAGTCTTGAAGACAAGCAGTGAAGGGGTTCCCTGGTACTCCACGAAGAACAAGGAACTAGAATCACAAATGTTTAAAGAAAATGGCCCCCTCGCTCCCGTTTGCAGCTGCACTTGCACTTCTAGACAGCGACAGTTCCTTGTTCAATGCAGGCAGCCCATGGGGCTCCCAGGAAAATGAGCACAGTCTATAACAAGTGCCAACGCACACCCTGGCATCCAGCTGCCTCCCAGGTCTAGGACTGAGCTCCTTGGCTGTATTTTCAGCAGTGAACTGGCAGTCATAAATGTCAAGCCCTGATCAGCATAATCCCCCTAGTTCTTCCAACTTAGTTCACAGCCAGTAAAGGCAGCATCAAGAGTTCCTATTTTTGAAAAAGAAAAAAAATTAATTACTGAACTCAGACTGGCATAATATTTAACAATATTAATGTTCTACATGGCTTCTGCCAGGTTAAAGGTCACTGAGGCATCTATGGAATTCGATTTCTTTGACATCAAGACAAAACACAACACTTCAGTGTCTTCTCTGATTGCTAAATATGGTTGCTTTTCAGGTGGAAGAATGAATGGGAACGTGTCTGGTATAACACTCCCGTAAAAATAACAAAATTTAAAAGTAAGGCATAATGAAGATGTAGCTCTCTGACATCCTCTGTTCAAGAAATCCCTGCTGTCTGCTTGCCTTCTTCAGGGTTTCAACTTTGAGTGATGAAATGAAAGTAGACACCGGTAGGTTCCTCACAGTATTCTGAACACTGAGGAAAACCACACATAAGTCAAAACTGAACCTTAAATAGCTTGGAAACTGCTCTGGGGCTAATCGGTTCATTTTTAGATTACTGTAGCCTTCTGGGCTTTAGAAGTCCATTTGTACGCTTTCCCAAGCATTTTTTTTTTTTTAGTTGAAGTGTGGTGATTTCTAAAACTCCTAAATATTGACCTTCCATATGATCCCGCACATCCCCTACTGGGAATATACCCGGAAGAACTCAGGTCACTCTATAAAAAAGATACCTGCACATGTATGTTTATCGCAGCCTTGTTCACAATAGCAAGAACATGGG
>NW_007256339.1:101353-220408 GCF_000164805.1 Carlito syrichta
TGGGATATTAAAATAAAAAATATTCCAGCTCTTTGATTTCCTCTGATTTGGGGGGTAATAAAATAACCAGAATGAGATAGCTGAAACCAATAAAATCTGATTTATAGCATTAAAGGCAATCTTTATAGCACTTATTTATGGTACATGACATCTAAAATCCAATTTCACAGGCTGCTGTTTGAAACTTTCTGTTCAACCATAAATACACTACATACACTGTACTTCAGCGCCATAGAGTTAGATTATATAAATGTCTGTATCCCCAGAAGGTATTAAAATTCGGTTACTATGGTGGTCAGTGAGTGTGACAGTAATTTTTCTAACCAACTCTTCAACCAAAAAGATCTAGTCAGCACTTGACAAATACTGAAAACACTAGCACTACTATCATTAAACAGAACAAAAAAAACCGCATTCGGATAACTGCACATTCTGGAATGAAATTAATTGAAAAGGAGTCATAGAAAAATGGGATAATTGATGATACTAAAGAATACTTGCATAAATGTCATGGTGTACATTCTCAAGTTGATTAGCAAAAGCACTGCCTCACACGACACCATTGGAATTAACAGGAGACACATGGCTAAGGCTATACATGCTTCTTTGAAAATATAACCTTAAGTGTCTGCATTCAAACACTGTAATGGAGAAGACTATATTCTGTTCAATTGCTATAATCATTGTCAAAGAGAGGGCAAAGAATACAATTTGATTTTCAGAGAAGAATTGTCATTTGAATCTTAAGCAACTTCACGTTGGTTTAAAAAGGTTTTTGCCTAGCTGGCCTCGGTGGCTCAGCCTGTAATCCCGCACCTTTGGGAGACTGAGGTGAGTGGATTGCCTGAGCCCGCGGGTTCGAGACCCGCCTGGGCAGCGAGACCTCATCTCCACAATAAATCAAAAAATCAGCTGAGTGTGGTAGTATACGCCTGTGGTTCTAGCTACTTGGAAGGCTGAGGTGGAAGGATCGCCGGAGCCCAGCAGGTCGAGGCTGCAGTGGCCGGGAGCGGCCACTGCACTCCAGTCTGGGTGACAGAGTGAGACTCCAACTCAAAAAAAAAAAGGTTTTCGCCTTTCAAAAAAAAAAAAACCAACTCCCTTCATATGCTTTGCTTACTGAGTTTTTGTTAAATGTAAATGAAACATCTAGAATCTTTGTTTGAACTAATAAGCATGCAGACTCTTGCTTTGTGAGAGATTGCACGCCTCAACACTTAAGTTTTGCTTCTAAATACAGTTCAACCTCATGGTCATTCACACATGTATACTGTGGGTCCATCACATGCCTATGTGCTACATTGGTAAGTTGTTCCAAATACAATTCAAGGCTTGAATATAAACAATAAAAAGTGGCAGGAACTGTGAATAGACTCAATACCAAGATAACTAGCACTTATTAAGCCTCTACCATGTGTTAGGAATTGTACTACACCAGGAGTTCATCCAGATTCTGTGGGGCCTGAAGCTAATACAATTTGAGGGCCCTCTTTAAGTTGAAAGAATACAAAATACAAAATTAGGTTCAAATTAAAAAATCTGGGCTCTACCCTCAGAGTTTCTAATTCTGTAGATCTGGGTGGGGGTCTGAGAATTTCCCAGGTGTTGTCTGCTGGTCTGGGACCATCCATTGACAGCCACTGACCTACAGAAACGGAATTAATTCTAGCATTCTGTTCATCCCTTATCTTCTTCCAGTGAAACCACAATTAGTATAGTTCAGGTTTACTTTTACCAGCTCAGCTAAATTGGAGCTAAAACCCATCCCTACATGACAGCCTTGGACTGTATTAGCAGCAGCTGGAATCCAAAAGATCCTGAGAAGGAACAAACATCAGTGAACAATTATGTCGGAGGTACAGACTGATTCTTAAAATGCAATTCAACCATAAGAAATTCAGCATATTTAACCCTGCTTCACTATTTCAGAATTAAAAACTGTTAAGTAATTGTAGTTAACATAAACTGTATAAAAAGAAAAATAGAATCAATGAATATCAAAATAGAATCAATGAGTAACCAAGGAATGGGATTCAGCATATAGGCAGAAAAAACTAAGAGATAGAGGGAATGAAATGTCATTTGAAATTGAGTTATAAGGGTTTAATCAAGGTATTTAAATGCATTCTACAATAGAGTAAAATTCACATTCTGTATTTAAGTCTGATTCGATATAATATTGATGAACTTTTATTGCAGGATAGCTATTCATTGATGTCTATGAAATGATTGTAGACAAATTATCTCCGTGACATACTACAGAAGTCATATCCATAAATTAGCTTAAGATAACAGCACTAAGTATATTAAGGCTTGGAAGACTTTGGTTCACTCTGAACTCTTATGTCTCTCGAACACATTTATGAAAAGAAGAGATGACCTCCTAACCACTATTATCTCATGAATTATTCTTTAATAACATCCTGTGTATTTGTCCTTTGGTTGGACACCTATGAGGGCTTTGGTTTATTCAACAGAGATTTACTGACACCTAGTAGGTGCAAAGGAGACACAAATGAATAAGATGCTGATCCAGTCTTCAAAGAATTAGTCAAGTACTTTTTGTCTATCATACTTGAAGAATTACTACAACTATCTTATAAGTCATCTCAGATATATAAAATAATAATTTGAATTTGAGTTCATGAAACTCTTTTTCTGATAGTTCTGTGTAATCTAAAGAATTGGATGATCAGAGATTTGGAGTTTTCTCATATAGCAATCTTTATATTGAAAAGCAGACTAATTTCTATGAAACATTAAAAATATGGATCCTGGTCAGAATATTTTCTGCTCCTAAGAGCCAGGGTTCGTAGGTCAGGCATGTGTGCCTTGACATCTACACGGGAATTATTGGAAAAAGTGGAAACTGATTGCAGGGCTGAGAATGAGAAAGAATTAAGAATTTTTCCAAATGGGTACACAGATTTCCAGAAAAGAAAATTTCTAAGAAACTGGTGGTAACATGTAGACTTGAATCCAAGAAGATGTAAAAGAAAGTTCTGCATTTCCCTAAAAAAAATGCCATTGGTGGCAATAAATCTTTGTCCTGATTTTCAGTCAGTTATCTAGTTTATGTATCAGTGCACAAGAAAAAAAAATTCCCAAGAATAACCATGGGATACAGGTGCCTTTACATATAAGAGATGGGGGAAAATATATGATCTAGCATATCAACATTTGATACAATTCTCCCTTTTAAAAAATGGCCTTCACGCCGAGTTCAGTGACTCAGCCTGTAATCCGCGCCTTGGGAGGCGGAGGTGAGTGAATTGCCTGAGCCCAAGGGTTCAAGACCTGCCTGGGGCAACTTGGCGAGACCTCATCTCTACAATAAATTTTCTAAAATTACCCGGGCGTGGTAGTGCGCGCCTGTAGTTCCAGCTACTCGGAAGGCTGAGGCGGAAGGATTGCTGGAGCCCAGCAGGTCGAGGCTGCGGTGGCCAGGAGCAGCCACTGCACTCCAGTCTGGGCGACAGAGTGAGACTCCAACTCAAAAAATAAAAAATAAAAATAAATAAATAAATAAATAATAATATGGCTTTCACTCCACATTTTATGGGCAGAAATAGTTTAGAAAATATATGTAACCAAAAACAAATAAAAACTTTTCCTAGCCAATGTCAACGGTGTTTCTGTCCTAAAGTAAATGAAAATCATTCTTTTGATCCACTCTTCAATGGCAGAAAAATGTATTTCCTATAATTAGGAAAATCAAAAATTCCTTATAGAAGCAGACCAAAGTAAACTCAGGTCGCGTATATCAAAAGGTACTAATGTGGATATGAGCTCAGCTTATTGTACATTCCATATGAAGATATGCTGCCTAATAGTAGTATGCACAAGATAACATGTTCAAATGCACTTTGTATTATGGGGTCTTAAGACTTTCATGCTTCATCAGAATCTTCTATTGATTCTTCAAATGGTTGTGTTTATTCTGCTTCATTTACTTTTGAGTTCACATCAAGTCTCAGAACTTCAAACTAGAAGGAAGGAACCTTGGATCTGATTTAATCTCTTCCCTTACAACTCATTTTCAGACATGATTTATTGAAACTCAGAAAATCTAGTGATATGTTCAGGGTCTACATCTGGTTGATAAATGGTTCAAAATTGATTGAAATCATCCACATGACCCATCATCCATTGATGTTGCTCTCAGTATGACTCTTGATCAATGATCTTCCATGGAGTCCTGACACCTTTTCTGGAATTACATGCTCTCAAAAGCTATCTGAACTCATTGCATCCGGTCATTTGAAGAGTGGGTAGAAAGAGAATCAGGGACGTGTACATGGAATTATGAACAAGCGATCCTTTGTGTAACTCACAGAATTATTGCTGGGGTCAACTGAAACAATAGGTAAACTGTTAAAACAACAAGCTTTGTAAACTATAAAGCATGATACAAATGTGAGGAATTTTCAAAATCATAAAACCTAAGATGTGTTATCATGTAAAGTTTTCTTAAAGAAAAACCTAGCTGTCCTGTCAAAAATTTATGAAATGCCACAAAATATCAATGCCAAAATTTACTGAGATAAATTGATTATATTTTAATAATAAGCTTATTCTTAAAATTTATTTGCAATTTAAATTTTAAAAGATATATTGTAAATAAATGTTAAGAATAATCTTATTATAAAAATGTATCTGGGCCGGGCTCAGGGGCTCAGCCTGTAATCCCGTGCCTTTGGGAGGCTGAGGTGAGTGGATTGCCTGAGCCCACGGGTTCGAGACCTGCCTGGGCAGGCGAGACCTCATCTCTACAATAAATCAAAAAATTAGCCGGGTGTGGTAGCGCACGCCTGTAGTTCCAGCTACGTGGAAGGCTGAGGCAGAAGGATTGCCGGAGCCCAGCGGATTGAGGCAGCGGTGACCGGGAGCGGCCACTGCACTCCAGCCTGGGCGACAGAGTGAGACTCCAACTCAAAAAAAAAAAAAAAAATGTATCTATGATGAAACCTGAAATTCAGTAAAAATTTAAACAGTATTTGTAGAAATTTGGTTACTTTCTAAAACTGTACTAAAATGTTGATTCTAAGAGGAAGGAGTTAAATAAGACCATAATTACACATTTTCATAATTAAAAGGAAGTACTTTTAAAAGGGCCTATAAAATAACACATCATTTTATTTCCTGTCAGCAATTTTTATACATATGTACTTCTGAGCCTTCAATAGTCTTACAGCAATTTATGGGGCTAGTAAAAAACTGGACATTCACAAATTAATAGATTGTTTTCTCCATGAAAGACCAACTCGAACAAAGAGTCACAACATAAAACATTTCTATTATTCATGCTTTTTCCTCTGTCTGGAAAGCTTTTGACTTACCACCCCTAACTTCCACCAATGTTCCCTGGCCCTACTTTCTTCCAACCCTGAGCTGGTCCTGCAAATCCTCACTCACTTCTCAGGATGCCCCACGTCCTCTCCTCCACTGAGTCTTTCCCCTCACCTCTCCCTCTTTATCCAACCCTCCGGATGCACAGCTCCATGTATCTGCTGTACTCTAGCAATCACTTTTCACTTACTTGCTTACTAGTCCGTCTCCTGGACTGTGAACTCCTCCGATGAAGGAAGTACCTTACAGATCTTTGGCACTTGTCATGTTCAACGGAAGTTTGCTCAGTTTGATTTAGCGCGCATTCTTTGCCAAATATTTTATTGACTATTTCCCACAGTGCAATTAAAAGGAAGAAATTTTAGAGATAAGCTTTCTTTTGATTAATTTGCTAAACTCAACCCATTATCATAAGAAAGCAGTCAAGTATTTAATATTTAGTATTTACTGCTGACTTTACAATAGCAGTGTTTTAATAGAAAATGGCATCATGCCAACAAATTTGAAAATTCCAGAGAACTAAAAAAAAAAAAAAAAAAATGTAAATGATATTCTTAAAAGGAATCGTATATGAGGATTGAATAAAAACAAAATTTCAATTTTTATCTTTCCATACTCCTATTGGTTTCTGAGCATGGGATACTACAGTACCACCTCAAATTAATACATCAAAAGTTTTATTTATCCACTAAATACAGAGTGAGGTCCCATTCCAAGTGCCAAGGAAACAGCAGAGCAATGAACAAAAAGACAGCAATATTTGTGGTGTTGAAGAGGCCAGACTGCTTAAATTTGAGTTCCTGGCCTACCACAAATGAGCTACAAGGTCTCAAGTAATTTACTTAACCTTTCTGTGCATCAATTTCCTAGTCTATAAAATGAAAATGTTACTACCTATGGCATGGGTTGTCATAAATATTAAATGGTTTAATATTTGTAAAGTCCTTACAAGAGTCCCTGACGCAGATGGTAAAATTTCAAGGGGCTTAAATCCTACCAAAAAGAATCAGACACAAAATGAATACCTATATAATAGGTCACATGGTGATTAATGTGAAGAAAGAGAGGCAAGGGACTAGAGGACAGAAGTAGTTTATATTGCTGTTTTACTCAAGTTGTTTTCTTCAGTAACAGCACTTCTGAGCAGAGTTCTGAATACACGAAGGAGGAGGTCTGTAACTTTCTTTCGGAAGAACATTCAGGAAGAGGGATCAATGCATAAAAAGGCTCTGAGGAAGAAGACTGCTTGGAGTGTCAAAGGAACAGGGAAGACAAACTCATCCAGCAGAAGCAAAGCCAGGGAAGAACAGGGTGGAAGGAGGCTAGGTTCAAGTGCAATAGAGGGACTAGTCACACAAGGCCTTTTAAGTCATAGTAAGGTCTGTACATTGTATGGTAAGTCCCCTACATATGAATGAGTTCTGTTCCGAGAGAGCAATCTTAAGTCCAATTTATTCATAAGTCCAACAGAGTTAGCCTAGGTACCTAACACAATTGGCTATATAAGACCATACTATAGCAGGTTTCTAATACTTTTCACACATAAAAAACAAACACACAAAAAATAAAGAAAACATTTCATCTTACAGTACAGTACCTTGAAAGTACAGTAGTACAGTACAGTACAACAGCTGGCATACAAGGGCTGGCATCAAGTGAACAGGCAAGAAGAATTGCCGACTGGAGGAGGGAGAGGAGGTGGGAGATGGTAGAGCTGAAGTATCTTAAACAGTCAAAGACAAAGGGCAAGCTGCAATTTCACTCATGCCTGATGTTGCTGGCAAAGGTTCTGGTTACTTGCTGGATTCAATTCTACCCTTGAAAACATGAACCACTGAGCTCTACTTCTTGCCATAGATGACACGGCAGCACTGGATTGCATTCTGAATGGTTGCTGCAACCTCCACACACCGTTCTATGATTGGGTCCTGTGCCTTGAAAACCTTCAGTGCCTCCTCAAGTAATGTGAACACATGTTCGTATCTTTGAAAGTTTGCAACTTGAAGGGACGTACTGTATTCTGAAGGAAATGAGAAACCACTGGAGAATTTAGACTAGAAGAGCAACTTCATTTGATGTCTGTTTTCAAAACATCAATGTGGCTGCTATGGGAAAGAAAAGACCAGGATAACTAAGAGTTTTGGTCTGAGCCTCTTTGAGCAACGGAATTGCTATCAATTAAGAAAGGAAAACCAGAAGGCAAATATGTTTGAAGCATAAATCAGTGCTTGCTTCTGTTTGGAGCATTTTAAATCTGAGATGTCTATTAGATGCCCAGTAAGCAGGCAGATGTATGAGTCTGGGGTTAGGGTGGAAAGCTTGGAGCTGGAGCTAAAATTAACATATCCAGAGATAACATTATGAGTCATGAAATTAGAGAATGAGTGAGGACACATAAGTTAGGAGAATCAATTACTCAGCCTTAGGACACACCAACAAGTAGAAGTGGGAAAGATGTAGAAACTCCAATTAAGAACCCTAATAAGGAGGGGTCAGTGAGGTTTGGAGCAAACCAAGAGGGAGGTGGGATCTGGTAAGCCAAGGGAAGACTGAAGAAAGGCTGTGACCAAGCAAGTCAAATGCTGTTCTCAGGGTCCAAGCAGGCCCAGGCACCTCACCCTGGGCTTCCTATTTCAGTTCATGGCTTCAGTAACACCCTCGTAGTCACTCCAACTATGAGACATCTTCAATAATTATTTCTCCCACTCTTTTCCCACCATATCCCATCCTAGCAATTGTACATTTCCAACTTCTCCCATAACAAACCTTTGCTTTCTCCCCTCTAAGACTGCTCTAAATTGAGTCCCCATCATCTCTTAGATGGACTTGTCAGTCTCCTAACTGCCTGTGAGCCTCCACATTGTTACTTCTGGAATCCACTCTTGCACATGGTGTTACTTTCCTGATACAGGTCAGATCATTTCCTCCACAGAAATTCTCAATGAGCCTTGTCTACTTTGTAAGGTCCAGACCCCTGAATGCTCTAAGAAAAGGCTATTCAGTCCTTCAGGGATTAACTCAGAATCCCAACTCTCTAACGGGGCCTTCTCTAATATTTCTTAGCAGAGGATTTTGGCTTTGTACTCTTATCATATGTATTTCATTATACCTTAATTGCTTTACATAGCTGTTCATTGTCTTGTCATAAAATAGTCTGGAAGCTTTTTAAAAAATAATTCTCAGAATCTATTTTTTAAATTTTATTTTATTATAGAGATGTGGGGTACAAGTAAGGATTAACTATACAAGTAGGCTGCACGCAGGTGAAGTCTGAGCATCCGACTGGCCCTCACTTCCCCTGGTATAGAACCAAATACCCTTTGTATTACTACGTGTCTCCCCTCTTCCTCCCTCCCTTAGTGGTGCCCAACAATTGTTAATCCCTCACTTGTACTAACGTAATTAATGTTCAGGTTCCACTTATGAATGAGAACATGTGATATTCACTTCTTTGTTTTTGTGAGGGATCACTTAATATGATGAGCTCCAACTCCATTCAGCTGCTTCAAAGCCCCTAATTTTGCTCTTCTGCATGGCTGCATAATACTCCATTGTGTATATGTACCACATTTTCTTTATCCAGTGCACTTTCAGTGGGTAGTAGGGTTGGTTACATGTTTTTGCTACTGTGAATAGCACTGCAATAAACATGTGTGTGCAGACATCTTTTTGGAAGGGCAATTTATGTTCCTCTAGGTATACTTCCAGAAGAAGGATTGCTGGATTGTATGGAATATTGATTCTTAGTTCTTTTAGGAGTTGCCACACTGCTTTCCATAGAGATTAAACTAGCTTGCACCCCTATCAACAGTATAGAAGTGTTCCTTTTTTTCTGCACTTGTGCAGATGATGACCATCCTTACCAGAGTTAAGAGGTATCTCATTGTAGTTTTGATTTGTAGTTCTCTGATGATTAGTGAGGCTGAGCATTTTTTCATATATCTTTTGGCTGCTTGTATGCCTTCTTTTGAAAAGTGTCTATTCATGTCCATTGGCCACTTTTTAATGGAGTTGTTTTTTTCCTTTCACTATGCTTCAGTTCTTTGTAGATGCTGGATGTTAGGCCTTTGTCAGTTACATAACTTGCAAATTTTTTTCCCATTCTGTGGGTTGTCTTCTCAATCTCTTGATAGTTTCTTTGCTGTGCAAAAGCTTTTCAGTTTGGTAAAGTCTCACTTGTCTATTTTAGTTTTTATGGAATTCACTTTTGGGGACTTGGTCAAGAATTCATTGACTACTCTGATATGCATAAGGGTGTTTCCTATGTTTTCTTCCAGGATTCTTATAGTTTAAGGTTTTATGTTTAGGTCTTTGATTCATTTGGTGTTAATCTTTGTATATGGCGATAGGTAGGGGTCCAGTTTCATTTTTCTGCATATGGTCAGTTTTCCCAGCATCATTTGCTAAATATGGTCTCTTTCCCTAGTGGTGGTTATTGGTGGCTTTGTTAAAGATGAGTTGGTTGAGAGACCAAAACTTTGCTTCTGGACTCTCTGTCCTGTTCTATTAGTCTATGTGCCATTCTTGTACCACTGCCAGGTTGTTTTGGTTATTGTAGCCTTGTAGTAAAGTTTAAAGTCTGGAAGTGTGATACCTCCCACTTTGTTCCTTCTGCTGAGGATTGCTTTGCTGAGGATTGCTATTTGTGTTTTGTGGTTTCCATTTGAATTTCTGTATTGTCATTTCCAGGTCTGAGAAAAATGATGTTGGTAATTTGTTGCATGTTGCATTGAATCTATAGGTTGTCTCGGGTAGGATGGACGTCTTGAAAATATTGTTTCTTCCAATACATGATCATGGAATGTTGTTCCACTTGTTTGTGTTATCCTTGATTTCAATGAGCAGCGTTTTGTAGTTATAAAGACCTTTAACTTCTCTGGTTAGGTGAATACCAAGGAATTTCTTTTTTTATGTGGCTATTGTGAATGAGATTGTGCTTTTTATTTGGTTCTCTGTTTTTTGCTGCTGTATAGAGATGCAACTGTCCTTTGAACATTGATTTTGTATCCCAAGACTTTATCAAAGCAATTATGCAAGGAGGCTTTTGACAGACTATCCAGAGTTTTCAAGATATAAAATCATATCATCCACAGGATAGCTTAACTTCCGCTTTTTCCATTTGGATACCCCTGATTTCTATGCATCTTCTCAGATCACAGTAGAATAAAAATAAATATTGCTACCAACAAGATCCCCTCAGAACACTCAAAGACATGGACACTAAACAGCACACTGCTGAACGACTTCTGGGTCAACATGGAAATCAAGACAAAAATAAAATGATTCCTAGAATCAACAAAACACATCTTATCAGAATCTCTGGGATACCATGAAAACAGTGTTAAGAGGAAAATTCAAAGCATTTCACACACACACATCAAGAAAACAGAAAGATCACAAGTAGACCACCTAATGTCACATCTAATGATGCTGGGAAGACAAGATCACCTAAATCCTAACTTCAGCAGAAGAATCCAGAACACCAAGATAAAAATCACAACTGCAGAACACAAGGTAAAAATATCATAGAAAGTATCAACAAGACCAAAAGCAGGATCTTTGAAATAAAAATAAAATTGAAGCCTCCAAGAGATGTGCAATTATATCAAGAGGCCAAACCTATGTTTGAATGGTATCCCAGGAGAAGAAAGAGAAATGGAGAAAATCTTGGAGCAAGTATACCAAGAGGTTATCCATGAAAACTTTCCCCATCTCACCTGAGATATGACCATCCAAACCCAAGAGATAGAGAACCCCTGCAAGACATCAAATGAGAAGACCAATCCCTATACACACAATAATTCGCCTATTCAAAGTAGGTACAAAAGAAAAGATCCTAAAGGCACCAAAAGAGAAAGGTCATGCTACCTACTAGGGAAGACGAACCAGAATAGCAGCAGACCTATTGGCAGAAACACTATAAGCTAGAAGGGACTGGAGTCCAACTTTCAAAGTTCTCAAAGATAAATAATTTCAACCAAGAATTTCCTAAGCAGCCAAGCTCAGCTTCATCAGCAATGGAGAATTAAAATCCTCTCCAGACATCCATTCCCAAAGAGATTGTGCAGTTTCCAGACCAACTCTGCAGGAGACACCTAAAAAGATATTAAGCACAGAAAAAAGAAAAAAAGCATGACCATGCATTTCCCCAGAGAAGAGGAGAGAACACAGTATCAACAGACAATATATCTAGACTGCAAACATGAAAATACACATATACATAAAGCCAGAAGTTAAAAGAAAATACTTTATAAGAACCTCATGCTGGGGCTAAACACTCACATTTCAATAATCAGAATATTAATGGAGGAACACCACTGAAAAGACAGAATAGCAAACAGGATTAAAAAAATATGACCCAATAATTTGGTGCATCCAGGAAACTCATCTCACCACATGGGATGCACATAGACTCAAAGTTAGAGGATGGAAAACAAATTTCCAGATGAATGGATCATAAAAGATGGCAGGAGTTGCAATCTTAATATTAGACAAAACAACCTTTAAGCTATCAAAAATTTAAAAAGATACAGAAGGATACTACATAATGGCAAAAGGTTCAATCTATCAATAAGAAATATCCAATTTAAACATATACGCACCCAACACAGGAGCAGCAGCAATTATAAAGCAACTACTAAGTAAACTAAAAAAAGATGTTGACTTTGATACTATTATAGCTGGGGACCTTAATACCCCACTAATAACCCTAGATAGATCATCAAGGCAAAAAATCAACATAGAGATCCAGAACTTCAACTTGACACTTGACCAAATGGACTAATAGAGATCTACAGAACACTCCTCCCATCAACCACCGAATATACATTCTACTCATCACCACATGGAACATACTCCAAGATTAATCATATCCTTGGCCATAAATCAATCATAAACAAATTTCATAGGGTTGAAATACTGCCACGTACCTTCTCAGATCACAGTGGAATAAAAATAAATAACAACACCAACAAAATACCACCAAAACCCACAGAGACATGGACGTTAAACAGCTTGATGCTGAATGACTCATGAATCAGCACAGAAATCAAAACAGAAATAAAAGATTCTTGGAAACAAATGAAAATGAAGAAGCATCTTACCAAAACTTCTGGGATGCCATAAAAACAGTTCTAAGAGGAGAATTCACATCTTTATGAACACACATCAAGAAAATGGAAAGGCCTGTAATCCCGCACCTTTGGGAGGCTGAGGTGAGGGGATTGCCTGAGCCTGCAGGTTCGAGACCCACCTGGGCAGCTTGGCAAGACCTCATCTCAACAATAAATCAAAAACTAGCCGGGCATGGTAGCTCGCGTCTGTAGTTCTGGCTACTTGGAAGGCTGAGGCTGAAGGATCGCCGGAGCCCAACAGGTTGAGGCTGCGGGGGCCGGGAGTGGCCACTGCACTCCAGTCTGGGTGACAGAGTGAGACTCCAAAAAAAAAAAAGAAAATGGAAAGACCACAAGTTAACAGCCTAACAAATCACCTAAGAGAGTTGGAAAGATAAAACCACCATAATCCTAACTGTAGCAGAAGAATCCAGATCACCAAAGTAAAAGCCCAAATACAGGACACAGAAGGCAAAAATATCATAGAAAAAAATCAACCAAACAAAAAGCTGGTTATTTGAAAGTAAAAACAAGATTGATTAACCCCTAACCAGACTGACTGAAAAAAGAGAGAAAAAGTTCAAATATACACAACCAGAAATGCAAAGATCAAATCACAACTGACCCCCAAGAAATACAAAAGATTATCAGAGATTACTATGCACACCTTTATGGAAACAAACTTGATAACCTAAATGAAACTGAGGAGCTTCTGACATCACACAACCTCCCAAGATTGAAACAAGAAGACATTGAGGCACTAACTAGACCAATAACCACCCAGGAAATTGACTCCATCATGAGAAAACAAACTGGGTAATGAATGACAGGCCAATATCCCCGACGAACATAGATGTAAAAATTATCAGCAAGATTCTATCAAATTGGATCCAACAACACATCTCAAAAATCATCTACCATGACAAAGTAGGCTTTATCCCTGGGATGCAGGGCCAGCTCAACATCTGTAAGACCATACATGTAATTAAATACATCAACAGATGTAAAAGCAAGAACTACACAATTATATCATTAGATACATAAAAGTTTTTGATAAAAATCCAGCATTCATGCTTGATAAAAACCCTCGAACACCTAGGCATAGAAGGAACATACCTCAAAATAGTAAGTGCAATCTATGATAAACCCACAGTCAGCATGTTGCTAAATGGACAGAAACTGGAAGCATTTTCCCTGAAAACTGGAATAAGACAAGGCTGCCCACTCTCACTCCTCCTGTTCAACATTGGGTTGTACATCCTAGCCAGAGAAATTAGACAAGAGAAAAAAATCAGGAGTATCCAAATAGGAAAAGAGGGAAGTTAAGTTATCCCTCTTTGCTGACAATACAATCCTATACCTCAAAAATCCAGAATAATCTGTCCAAAACCTCTTTGCACTGATAAGGGACTTTGGCAAAGTCTTGGGGTACAAAATAAATGTACAAAAGATACTTGCACTCTTATACACCAACAACAAACAGGCAGATAACCAAATAAAAAGCTCAATAGCCACAAACAAAAAGAAATACCTTGGCATCTTCCTAACCAGAAAAGTCAAAGACCTTTATAACAAAAACTATAAAACATTGCTCAAAGAGTTCCAAGAAAACACAAACAAATGGAAAAATATTCCATGCTCATGGATTGGAAGAATCAACATTGTTAAGATGTCCATCCTACCGAAAGCAATCTACAGATTCAATGCAATACCCATTAAATTACCAATATCATTCTTCTCAGACCTAGAAAAGTCAATACAGAAATACATATGGAAACATAAACAACCACGAATAACCAAAACAGTCCTCAGTAAAATAAACAAAAACAGGAAGTATCACACTTTCAGACTTTAAGATTTACTATAAGCCTACAATAATTAAAAGAGCCTGGTATTGGTATAAGAACAGGCATATGGACTAATGCAACAGGATGGAGATTCCAGAAGCAAAACTTCAATTCCTCAACCAACTCATCTTTGACACAGACTCCAACAACAATCACTGGGGAGAGGAGAACCTATTCAGTAAATGGTGCTGGGAAAACTGGCTGATCACATGCAGAAGACTGAAACAGGACCATTACCTATCACCATACACAAAAATAAACTCTAAATGGATCAAAGACCTAAATGTAAAACCGCAAACTATAAGACTCTTACAGGAGACACCATGTGGAAATCAGAATTGGCAACCAATTCCTGATCAAAACCCCAGATGACTATGTCATAAGAGATAAGATAGACAAGTGGTACCTCATCAAACTAAAAAGCTTTTGAACAAAAAAGCAAAAGAAACCATCAAGAGAATGGGGAGACAGCACCACAGAATGGGAGAAAATATTTGCCAATTGTGTATCTGACAAAGGCCTAACATCTAGGATCTACAAGGAACTCAAATGCACTGAAAGGAAAAAAACAAACAGCCCCATTAAAAAGTGGGCAAAGGACATGAATAGACACTTCTCAAAAAAAGATATACAGGTGGCCAACAGACACATAAAAAAGTGCTCAGCCTCACTAATCGTAAAAGAAATGCAAATCAAACCACATTGAGATACAACCTAACCCCAGTAAGAATGACCATCATTAATAAAACAAAACAAAAACAACCGATGCTGGCAAGGCTGCAGAGAAAAGGGAATGTTTCTACACTGCTGGTGCGAATGCACTAGTTCAACCTCTATGAAAAACAGTGTGGCAATTTCTAAAAGAACTAGACATTGACCTTCCATATGACCCAGCAATCCCCCTACTGGGAATATACCCACAGGAACTCAAATCATTCTACAAAAAAGATACCTGCATACGCATGTTTTTTGCAGCACTATTCACAATAGCAAAAACATGGAACCAATTGTATTGTCCATTTAACCTGGACTGAATAAAAAAAGTATGATACATATGCATGATTGAATATTACATAGCCATAAAGAAGGACAAACATATGAACTTCTCAGCAACTTGGATGAATGTAGAGTCTATAATACTTATCTATAACAGAAATAAAGAACAGAATACCACATTTTCTCACTCATAAGCAGACCCTAAACATTTATGATAATACTATAAAAAAGGGATTGGCAGTAGCAGGATACTGCCAGGGGAAGGGGCAGGGGACACAATGTCAGTAAGTGTACCTGATCTCAAACCAGGCAAAGTGGGGATCAAAGATAGACCCAAACTTTACCTGGATGATGACCACTTGTATACCTAATCCTGAAATTGTCCTCATATCTTTTTTTTTTCTTTTTTGTGAGTTGAAGTCTTACTCTGTCACCCAGACTGGAGTGCAGTGGCCCCTCCGGGCCATCGCAGCCTCGACCTGCTGGGCGCTGGTGATCTTTCCGCCTCAGCCTTCCAAGTAACTGGAATTACAGGCGCGCACTACCACGCCCGGCTCATTTTTTGATTTATTGTAGAGATGAGGTCTCACCAAGTTGCCCAGGTGGGTCTCGAACCCGTGGACTCAGGCAATCCACTCACCTCAGCCTCCCTAGGTGCGGGATTACAGGCTGAGCCATCGAGCCTGGCTTGTCCTCATATCTTTAAAATTTAAAAAAAATATTAATTTTATCATTTTGCTATTTTTACTCCATCAAATATCTATTTTAAATTTTTTTCATTTATAAAATGTCGATAAGTATTTTATAAATACCTATTGAACAAAAAGTAAAGAAAAGAAAAGAAGTAAAAGTAACAATGAAAATGAAAATTGAGATGCCTCTGGTTTTTTGGTTGTTTTTAAAGCCAGATACATTTATTTGGCTGATCATATAGGTAATACCCTTGAGCTTTTCATGTGAAGGTAAAAAAACATCTCTATGATATCCCAGTATATAGTTCAGACAATACACCTGAAGTTTTAATTTTTTTAATTTTTTCATTTTTTTCAGCACAGCTACAAGTTTCTCTAGGGAATGAGCTATAAAGCAAAGATTTGGGGTTCCGGTAAGATGGTGACAGCACAGGTGGAACTGAGACTCTCCAAAAGTGAGTTCCCATAAAGACTCTTGCTTTCCTCCCCCAAGCCCCTCCACCCACCACCAGCAGCACTGGGCCGAGGCCTGGAGATCCTCGGTCCCACGCATGGCCTGGCCGGTCTCAAACCCACGGGCTCAGGCAATCCACTCGCCTTGGCCTCCCAAAGTGCTGGGATTATAGGCTGAGCCATCGAGCCCGACCCATGAACAGTTTTTTAAACCACCAAATTGAATTCTTGCTTTTTTTTTTTTTTTTGAGTTGGACTCTCACTCTTTGTTGCCCAGGCTGGAGTGCAGTGGCATGCTCATGGCCATTGCAGCCTCGACCTGCTGGACTCCGGTGATCCTTCTGCCTCAGCCTTCCAAGTAGCAGGAACTACAGGTGCAAGCCACCATGCCTGGCTAGTTTTTGTGATTTATTGTAGAGACGAGGTCTCACCAAGTTGCCCCGGCGGGTCTTGAACTCCCGGGCTCAGGCAATCCTCTCACCTCAGCCTCCCAAAATGCTGGGATTAGAGGCTGAGCCACTGTATTCTTGCTTGTATTGAAGTAATAGCCATTGGTTGAAAAAGCTGAACAGTTTTACGTGGATTTTTTATGAAAAATGGCAATGGCTTTCCACAGTTCTCCTCACCCCCGATCCCTGGTCTTTGGAATCAACCACTTGTAGAGAGAAGCATTTGAGGCTGCAGTGGGCTATGATCGCATCTGTAACAGCCACTGTGCTCCAACGCATTTTGCTATTTCTTATTTATTTTTATCATACTTATTTCTTTTTCTTTTTAGAGATGGGGGCTTGCTCTGTCACCCAGGCTGGAGTACAGTGGTGTGATTGTAGCTCACTTTAGCCTCAAATCCTGGGCTCACATGCTTATTTCAAAATCGTTCTAAATAAAATGCTCATATTGATATTTCTTGATTTTTTTCAAATGTAGTAGACATTATCTATTGGGCTCCTGTCATGGAGGAAGATTTAGCTCTTCAAACCACTCCCTTTCTCTTCTCATATTCTCACAATAGACTTCTATTAAACACATTTGTTGTAGATCAATATTCAGAGTCTATATTAGTTATTATAACATTATTCACGTTATACAGAATGATTACTGCGATTACACTTTTTTCTTATGATGTATCCCCCTGAAGTTAATTGCCTTTTAAAATTTTATTAGTTTTCTATACTCTGATTAGTGGCAAACACTTAAAGAAGAAAAATCTCTTAAACTTCTCTTTTAAGTCTCTTAGGGAAGTCTCTCTTTTGTCTTTCCGACAGCCTTCCTGGGAACTGTGTCCGCCTGCTGCCATCTGAACTGTGCTTTTTAGGCCTGCTGTACAGCTGTCACCCTATGATGTCCCCACACTGTCACCCTGGGAATTCCCTTTGCTTCTTTCTCAGGCTGGATTTCTGCATTCTGAATCTCCTATCTTCTTCTTCTTTCTTGTTTTACTTCCTTGTTTTGCTGTAAAACCTCCTTCAGTGGCTTCCAGTGAAATAATGCATAGGAAGTGAATAATTTGAGAGCTTGCAGGTCAAAAATGTCATTTTTCTGTCTCATGGTTGGTTAATGGTTTAGCTGGGTATAGATTTCTAGGTTGGAGACCACCCTGTCCTAGAATTTTCAGTGTGTTACTACTCAGGCTCCTGTCTCTGGTGAAGAACTACCTCCTTCCAATTTCCAGTCCTTCATATGTGACCTATTTTTCCTCTCGGGAGGTTCTCTCTGTCCCATGCGCCCTGAAGTTGTATAATACTACTGTGCCTGGAAGAAAATTATTTTTCATTCATTGTCCTGGGCTCTCTCAATTTAGAATCCAGACCCTTAGTACTAGATGTTTACATATTATTTCTTTAATGTGCTTTAAAAAATTAATTTGGAGTCTTTTTTTTTTTTAAGAGATGGGATCTTGCTGTATTGCCCAGTGCAGTATAGAGTGCAGTGGTCATTCACAGGTGTGATCACAGCTCACTGCAGCCTCAAGCTCCTGGGCTGACGCAATCTTCACACCTTAGCCTCTTGAGTAGCTGGGACTACAGGCATGTGCCATCACACCTGGCTTTTTTTTTTTTTTGGAGTTGGAGTTGGAGTTGGAGTCTCACTCTGTTACTCAGGCTGGCATGCATTGGCACACTCACTGCCATCGCAGCCTCGACCTGCTGGGCTCTGGCGATCCTTCCGCCTCAGCCTTCCAAGTAGCTGGAACTACAGGCATGTGCTATCACATCTGGCTACTTTTTTTATTTATTGTAGAGACGAGGTCTCACCATGTTGCCCAGGCTGGTCTCAAACCCCTGGGCTCAAGCAATCCTCTGGCCTCAGCCTCCAAAGTGCTAGGATTATAGACTTGAGTCACTGTACCCAGACTGCACCTGGCTTTTTAATAAGCTTGTCCTTTTGTTTTTTTTCCCCCATTATTTCTGGAAATCCTACTATTCAAATGTTGGATTTATCCTCACAAGTTCTTGTTCTTTCCTATTTTTCATCTCATCATTCAATGACTCTTTAGTGCCTACTATGTACCAGTCATTGTTTTAGGTGCTATGGAGAAAGGAACAAAACTAGAAAAAATCCCTGCACTCATAGAGTTCACACTACATATTAGAAGGTGATAAATGCTATGGAGACAAACAAAATTTGAGACAGAGGCTAGGGGTTCTATTTTAAATAGGGTGGTCAGGGAAGATCATACTGAGAAAGTAGCTTTTGAATGAAGACCAGATGAGAGAACAGGCCATGCTATCTGGGAAAACTTGAGAGACAGAAAGAACAGCAGGCTCAACCATAAGCCCGCAGGTGCGGCAGGTGACAGGAGCAGAGGCCTAGAGGGAGCCAGGTACGTCCAGGAGAGCAGTGTATACAGCGAGGAGGGACGAAGGAGGGCAGAGGACGATGAGGCCTGAGTGGAGAGGTGGTGATGGTGAACTTTACATTGCCAATGATATGGAAAACCCTGAAGCTGGAGCAGGGGACACGTCATCTGATTGACCTTTGATAGGACTGCCATAGCTCCTTTGACAAGCACGCTGCAGGGTAGAAGCAGAACGCTTAATGAGTACTGCAGTAATAGAGACAGTGGAGCTGGCTTGTACCAGGATGACTTTTTTTGAGTTGGAGTCTCTGTTGCCCAGGCTGGAGTATAGAGGCATGCTCATGGCCACCGCAGCCTGAACTTGCCCGGCTCAGGCGACCCTTCTGCCTCAGTCATCCAAGTAGCTGGAACTTCAGGTATGTGCCACCACACCTGGCTAATTTTTTAGTTTATTGTAGAGATGAGGTCTCACCAAGTTGCCCAGGGTGGTCTCGAAACATTGAGCTCAGGCAATCCTCTCGCCTCCGCCTCCCAAAGTACTGGGATTACAGGCTGAGCTGCGGTGCCCGGCATGATAAAGCCTTCATGATCTTTATGTTGGGGAGATACCTGGACTGCTGCTCCCATTACTGGTACATGAAGGCTTTTCTTCCTTAAGTCAGTCAATTTCCTAGAGCAGCTTCCTATGGTCTCTTGTTGGAAGAAGTCTGACTCTATCCATCTCCCACTATTTTCAACATGGTCTCTTCTCAGCTGAGCCAGGTATGTTACAATCCAGAGTCTCTCTGGTTCAGCCTTTCCAGAGGGAAACTCTCCCCATTGCTACCTGGATGGGAAAAGGGATTTAGAGTCTAACTTCTCCTAAACTACCTTGTAACCAGCCCGTCCCAGACTCATCAGCACCCGTACCCTCAGCAGTACCAGTGGTTCCAATTACTGAGCCTTTTTGGTGCATGTTAGCATTTACCAGCTTCTTTCCTGTCTTCTCCCTGACTTAGCCTTCTCTGTTCTACTAAAACCGTTTCCACTTATCTATGCTCCCCATCTTCCCAAATGTCATTGACATCTACAGTCTGCTATTGCTCCTTCTCTAGGTCCCTTTGTCCATGAGAGTGTATGCCCTGCTCATTCCTTGACGGTCCTTTTAGTGGGGTTTTGGGGAGAGGAGGTAACTGTGTGGTGCATACCCATATTATTCAATCTGCCACATCTCCCCTAAGTTCCCTCGACAGTGTTTGAATTCCGTGCGCACTGCCTCCCTTCAGATAGGGAGCTTGGGATGAGGGCGGGATGGGACAGCGGCTAACAAATCAATCGAAAATACACACGCTTCCTACAAAAAAATCACACTCCATTTGACTTTTTCAGGGTAGGGTAAGGGCCATTTTTCCATTGTGTGATTTTGGCCAAATGCTCTTTTCTTTTTTTAGAAAGCAGGATTTATTGAGAGGACAGAAAAGCTCCCACAGTGGAAGGGGACTTGAAGGGGTTGCTTTAAATGCCCTTTTCAAAAGTAGGCAAGTCTGTCATCCTTACTACCTGTTTTCTATATTCTGGCTGAGAGCGCTGGTGGGCTGGGTGAGGTCCTCAGAAGGTCATAGGATGGAAAAATCATCAGATTTTTCTGACCCAGTGCTAGGCAGGAGCAGTAGAGATGACTACATTCAATGTCCTCATTTTATAAAGAGGCAACTGATGGCCTGAGAGCCTTTGCTGATTTGGATTAACTTCGGGCCCTTGAGACATACTTCCCTCAAAGGATTGCCAAAAATGTTGAGTTTTTTGCAGTCATGGGCCTTCGGATGTAATGTTCCCCACGGCCCAAAGCAGCAGATCCTTGCTCTACCTTGGTTGTTTTGGTGTCTGTCCAGCTTGCCACAGCCCCTAGAGAAGGGCATGGCAAGGGTTCAAGTGCTCCTGTGCATTCCTGAGAGCTAATATAAGGTGTTTCTCCTTATCTCCTATGCACTCCCAGCAAGTAGCTTCAAAGGATACTTAACTTCTCTGCAGACTATGTTCAATAAACTGAGAGAGATATTCCTGAGCACATTCCTGAGAGTCCCCTTATCTCTTCTGCACTCCCAGTAGGTAGCATCAGGGGATCCTTGACTTCCCTGCAGACTATGCCCAACAAATTGAAAGACGTACATCCCCATTTATTCCTTTTGTAGTAGTCATAGGTTCGAATAATATAGTATCAATGTAATTGTAAGTCTTGTGATTCGTATAACCCTTGTATCAGTGTAGTAATAAGTTTTGTGATTTGCATAAATTTTGACTAATGTATGATGTCTTGGGCCTTGTAAACTCCCTTTACTCTATGGCAAGTCTGATCAACACTTCTGCTGGGCCTTACTGATAAAAGCTGTGAGACACCTCTGGTACCTGGCACCAGGAAGTCTGGACTGTAAAATGTCACTGTCCTAAAATGTGACTGTACCTTAAGTTTTATACAATGCTCTGCTGGTCACGTGCCTAATCTATAGGTACCAACAAATCTGGACTTAAAAAAAAGTGAACTGGTAAAACTTGAAGGGTGAGCAGAATCATTTATTTTTCTTTTGAGTCGGAGTCTCACTCTTTTACCAGGCTGGAGCCCAGTGGCATGTTCATGGCCACCACCGCAGGCTCAACCTGCTAGGCTCAAGCAATCCTCAGCCTTCCAAGTAGCTAGAACTACAGGCGTCCGCCACCACACCTGGCTAGTTTTTTTATTTATTGTAGAGAGGAAGTCTTGCCAAGTTGCCCAGGTTGGTCTCAAACCACTGGGTTCAGGCAATCCACTAGCCTCAGCCTCCAAGAGTGCTGGGATGACAGGCATGAGTCACTGCGCCCAGCAAGCAGAACCATTTTAAGGAGGCCACAAGTCCACTCTGCTCCCTGGATTCGAATTCAGACACAAAACTCTTTTCTACCAGTTCCCTGGTTGGATTTATTGGTATCAAGAGGGAGCAGCCAAGTGTTACTGGGACCGTAACCGTTTCAGAGGTCATCTCTGATCCTATTCCAACTGTACCCAGCTGGAATTTTTGTGGCACTCGTTAATATTTAAAATCGTAGGCCGGGCACAGTAGCTCATGCCTATAATCCCAGTACTTTGAGAGGCCGAGGTTGAGACGACTGCCTGAGTCCAGAGGTTCGAGACCAGCCTGGGCAAAAGTTGGCAAGATCTCGTCTCTACAATAAAAAAAAAAATTAGCGCACGCCTGTAGTCTCAGCTACTTGGAAGGCTGAGGTGGAAAGATCGCCTGAGCCCCGCAGGTCGAGGCTGCGGTGGCCGGGAGCGTGCCACTGACCCCCAGCCTGGGCGACGGAGTGAGACTCCAACTCAAAAAATAAAATAAAATCATGCCATTATTTTCTTAGCGGCCTGCCTTCTCCCGGTGGAACGGAAGCCCTCTGGGGGATGGAGGTCGTCCCTGTGTCTTCACCGTTTAATCCTCGTGGGGAGCCGAGATTCGAAGCGAAGCAGTCTGGCTCCAGCAGACGGACACCCGCAGGCAAGCCGCAGCAACTGCAGACAAAGTTCCCGGCACGCGAGCCAGCCGGAAACTCTCCGCCCGCCGCGCAACGCCCCCTGACCTTTGCCTCCGGAAGCGCTCACGGCTCTCCGGCGCCAGTGCGCACGCGCGTCCGCCGGAGTCGCTCTGGGCCCCGCGCGGCGCGGGGCAGTGAGGGGCGCTTCCGCCTCCCGGGCCGGAGGGCGCCTGCGCCGGCGGGGCTCCCGTCGGGACGCACATTCCCGTCGCTCCCCCCCTCGGCCGCGCGTGCCCGGTGGGCGTGGGAGGAGGCGGGGCGGGGCGGGTGTCGCGGGGGGGCCGGAGCGAACCGGGAGCGTCGTCCGGAGTGGAGTGAAGGCGGCAAAATGGCGGACCGCTTCTCCCGCTTCAACGAGGACCGGGACTTTCAGGTAAACACGGGCGTCGCCGAGGGCCCGGGAGGGCGCCGGCCGGGCAGAGGCGCCCGCGGCCCCGGCTCGCAGCCCGGTCTCCTTCCAAGCTCCTTCAGCCGGCCAGTCGGCTTGCTCCTCGCGCGCCTCTCGAGGGGCCTCCGCGCTGGAGGCGAGGCCGCGTCTCCTCTCCGCCCGCTTTCTCTCGCCGCCGCGTTTCGGAGCCCCGATCTGCGCGTCGGGTGCGGGGCAGGCTCCTGGGGGAACCGAGGCCGGGCAGGGCGGACTGGGGGCAAACGGGGCCCCGGGGCCGCGCTCGCTCGGATCCGCCGGGGGTCCTCCTCGCCTCTTTCTTCCTCGGGAGGAGTCATCCCCGTTCATTGTCTCGGTCTTCTTTTCTCCGCCTGGGGAGGGGTCGCCTGAGTCCTCTGACGCCTCCTTGGGCAGGCAAACACTAGGGCTTCCCGGGGCATCATGGTGGCTGCTCCCGGGCCGGGGCTGATGGGGCTTGGAGGCCGGTAAGTTAGAGGACCGTGGCCCGAGGCCGGCTTCACCTCCAGCCCCACCTCGAGAGATTTGCAAGAAGCGTCATGATAACGGGTCTGCCCGGCGAGCGGTCACTAGTGCCAAAAGCTTGGTTCCCCCCCCCCCCCACCCTTTCAAATGCTGGTATGCAAAAATGCCCTTGGGATGGCGAGTTTTGTTGAGGAAACAATAAGGCCAAATCAGAATAACTCGTCTCTGGCGGGTTGAAATGTCTCGCTGCTGAGCCTCGGCACCGCGGGAATCTCGGCGCCTCGGGAGAATTTAGGAGAGTGTGGCTATTTCTAGGTAAAACCCGTCCTCGGAGTCGCAGAGAAACCGCCGCAGTACTACCGCATATCTGGCCCCTGCGGTTGGTTGGGTCCAGGGACGAACCTCGGCACTCAAGTGTGTGTCCCGCTGCAGAGCTTCCTCCGAGCCGGGCCGGGGTGCCTGAGTGTGCTGCCCAGGGCGGCTCAAGGGGGTTGAGTTTCCCAAGACGACCCGGCTGGTCAGTCAGCAGGGCAGCCGTCTCCACCCCTCACTGTTAGCGCTGGGGAGAAGTTTTGCAGCCGGGAGGGATCGGGGCAGCTGAAGGGCTCGATCACGCGCCGGCTTGGGGCTATGGCGCAGAACCTCGAGGTGTCCAAGGGTATCCTGCAGCGCCCCGAAGCTGGAGGCAATCCATATTCTCCATTAGAGCCCTGAGAAAGATTACTGTTACGTTTTAGCAGGCATCATAAAACGTGAGTCGGCTACAAGGCAGTTGAGCTTTATGGGTCATGTTTAAAGAGACGTATTGATAACTAAAGCCCTCAGATGCTTTTCGAAAGAGAGAATTTCAAGGTGACCTAATACAATTGAAAATAGATGATACGGACCATTAAATTTTGAGGAAAAGTGACTGTCGGGCACAGAATTGTGGCAGGCTTCACAAGCAAACAGGATCTTCAGACGCTTGAATGAAGACTTTGCAAACTGTGGACCGCAGAGTGTGAAGGCTGTCACTTGCAAACCTTGGGAAGGCTAGCCTCCACACTCCAATACCGGCTTCTAAGTAAGATGACCCTCTTCTGAGGCTTTAGTTGGGTTAATTTAAAACCCGATTTTGGTTGCTGGGTAGTTCTTTTGAAGATACTAGGTATATTTTAACTTTGTATTCTGCTTTTTTTGTTGAAAGAAGCAACTCCTGCTGTATTGAGTCAGGCAGGAAAATGTTGGTTTTTAAAACTGAGATGTTTTAGCATTTTGGGTACGTAGAGTATTGAGAATGGAAAACTTTTAGACAGTTATAAGATGTTAAAACTTTTGTCAGTTATTTTGCTAACATTTTTAAAACTTATTCATTTAAAAATGCTTGAAGTGGTATTTTTTTTCTTGGTGTTTTAATAAAGGAAAAATACAGATTTACTTTCATGAGTGATGTCTTTTGATTTAAAGTTTTTGGAGAGAGAATATAATGTAATAGGATGTTTCTGTGAATAATGTATCTGAAACATTTTTCAACTTCAGGTTATTCAAAATTAAATATGACCTCCTTTTAAGGTTTAAGTGTTAAAAGGTGAGGCCACTGACTACATTTGCAAACAAATCCATAGTAGATTTACAGACACAGTGAATGGATCCTGTTGCTTTAAACAGATCTTACAGCATTGGAAATTTCACTGTTCATCTTCTCTGGTAAGTTCTGGATGACTATCATTTTCTTTGCCTTTCATTTGGCAGGATAATTTAAAATTGAGGAATTTCACTCTTTACCAGTTTACTACCAGTGCTAATTTTGGAGAGTTTGAATGTCTTTTGAACTTAGTAGAGAGTCAGAGAATTGGGCTCACTATTAGTATTTGTGAACACCTAAAGTTTGAAAGATATTTTGTATAATATAGTGAGAAATTACAGTTAACTGAGGCTTGTCACTTGAAGCACTTATGAATATAGAGAGTAATCATTATCAGGGACATACTTTTTTTAAATTTTGATAACTTTTTAAATTTTTTTTTGAGTTGGAGTCTCACTCTGTCACCCTGGTTGCAATGCAGTGGCATGATGATGGCCCACCGCAGCCTCAACCTCCTGGGCTCAGGCCATCCTTCCATCTCAGCCTCCCAAGTAGCTGGACTACAGGTGCACACCACCATGCCTGGCTAATTGTTAAATTTTTTTTTTTTTAAATCAGGTTATCACTGTTGCCCAGGCTGGAATGCAGTGGCACGCTTACAGCCACCACAGCCTCCACCTGCTGGGCTCAGGCGATCATTCTGCCTCAGCCTTCCAAGTAGCTGGACCTATAGGCATGCACTACTATGCCCAGTTAATTTTTGGATTTATTGTAGAGACAAGGTCTTGCCAAGTCGTCCAGGCTGGTCTTGAGCCAATAGGCTCAGGCAATCCTCTTACCTCCACCTGCCAAAATGCTAGGATTACAGGAGTGAGCCCTCGTGTCCAGCCCAATTTTTTAATTTTTGTAGAGGTGAAGTCTTGAAATATTGCCTACACTGGTCTCAAACTCTTGGGCTCAAGGGATCATCATCTTGCCTTGGCCTTCCAAAGTGCTAGGATTATAGACATGAGCCACCGTACCTGGCTGGTAACTTTATTATAATAAACAGGTACCATTCTACAGGCTTTATGCATATTATCTCATAATCGTCACAGTAACACTATGAGCTGGGTACTGTTATTACTCCCACTTTCAGATGAGGCAGCAGAGGCACAGATAATTAAATAACTTGGTCAAGTACACATCTATTAAATGACAGAGCTTGGATTCAACCTGGCTTTTGGACTCCTGAACTTGTGCTGATGACCATTATGTCTGTTACTACTGGCAATGATTTATTTTATATAGCTGTAATTGAATAACCAAATGTGGAGGATAAGCTTATAGGTCACAGAGAGAATAAGTGAGCTTTTAGAAAGGTGATATCACTTCAGTTTTGACTGTGTTCTGTTTTGTCCAGATCTGTTTCTTGTTGGTCTCCCGAGTGCTTCTAGGGAGGCTTCTGACTGTGATAAGTTGTACTGTGTCCTAGGGGATATATTGTTAACTGTTTTAGTGTAGACATTTTTTTGTCTAGCCTTTTATAGTATTTTTTTTATCTTTTTAAATCTTTGTAAACTAGGCCGATATACGTATTTCTAATGTTTTAAGAGTTTTAGAGGTGGGGAGCACATATCATCAACAAGGGTACCTGTACCATGAGTATTTATATACCCAACCCCGAATTGTACCCCACAATTAAAAAAATTTTTTTAAGTTTTAATCACTCCTTTAAGTGTCTGACCTCAATTTCTGAATGAGTCGTTACTTCTGCCAGCATTTACCAGAGTAAGAGGTATTTGTTCACAGATTAAAGTGGTAACGCACGCCTGTAGTTCCAGCTACTTGGAAGGCTGAGGTGAAATGCTCGCCTGAGCCCAGCAGGTTGACGCTGGGATGGCTGTGAGCGTGCCACTGCACTCCAGCCTGGGTGACAGAGTGAGACTCCAACTCAAAAAAACAAAAAAACATGATCTGACTTAAAATACTCAGCCCCTTGGAGGACAAGTTTATTAAAGTTTCATTTGTACAGCTGTAAGTTGCCATGAAAACACAGTGCTTGGTGTCTTATGGCTGCATGGCTGTCACTGGTGATGCAGCGGAATGCTAGTGAGGAGTTATTCCATATTTGGAGCTGCAGAGGATTGATGACCCTTGTATTAGGTGTCTAGTGAAAAGAACTAAAATAATAGATAAGCAAGTGGTGTGACGATGAGAGGAACAAGACAGAGTACCTCAAAGGTCATGAGAAAAATATAGAAATTGCCCAAGAAGTTTCTCTAATTTGTATAAGTAGGCATGGTAGTAAATGACAATGAGCAAGTGATGAATCACTTTTTTTTTTTTTTTTTTTTGAGTTGAGGTCTTTGTCACCCAGGCTGGAGTGCAGTAGCACTCACATAGCCACCGCAACCTGGATTGCCTGGGCTTAGATGATCCTTTCGCTTCAACCTTCCAAGTCGCTGGAACTACAGGTGCATACCATCACATCCGGCTAATTTTTTTGATTTATTGTAGAGACAAATTCTCGCCATGTTGCCCAGGCTTACTTTGAATCCCTGGCCCCAGCCAGTCCTCTAGCCTCGGCCTCCCAAGGTCTTACAGGTGTGAGCCACCACGCCCGGCTATGTATTACTTTTATGTAGTATGTTTGTAGGATTGCTCTTTGTTTTTCGTATATTGTATCAGGATGTGACTCTCAGGAAATTCTTAGCTGAGACCATTCAGTGAGGAGGTTCATAATTTTAAGATACTTAGGTCACAGAGACCTTAGTATAGTTCCTGTGTGGTATTGTGCGATAGAGTTGGCGTTCTAAGGTAGGCATGCTAGAGGTGACATGAGCAAGCGTTCTCATCTTTGTTTCCCATGTGTCTCCCATTTCTTCACAGCCTTCTGGAGGAAACGCCAGAAAGCTGTGAACATTCATGTCAACTTGGCTTGGGATACTGAAACTTACACAAAATCATTGCTATTCTCTTTCCCATAGTATGGTAGGTAGAAAGGACTAGAACCAAGGCTATACCAAAATACTGATGCTGAATTGTCATGACTGTTAGCAAATGCAAAGTGATATTATTATTGGTTAATACACTCTTGAATCAGAAGTGACCAAAGTAAGGTTGACATAAGAGAAGTTTCCTGGAGATGATCTGAAGAATAAATTTCCTATATTTAAAGCAAAACCACTTTAAAAACATGGGACGTGTCAAGGATTGATGTAACAGAGAACGACAGACGTTGCACTGGGGAGAGGTCAGAGTTGGGGAAGAATCGTGACCCTGGGGTTTCATGTGGTGATATGCATGTAGGCATAGGAAGCCAAGAAGACATAGCCAGACAAATACATTATGGTTTTCAGGGCTGTTCTAGTTCTGGCAAAATGATTGAAGACAGGTGTCCTTGTTGTGTTCTTTCCTTCAGTACATGTCAAACAATTCTCATTAGAGTACTGCAGAGGGATTCTTTCACCACATTTTCTCAGGTCTTTATGACCTTATATAACTAAAGCCAAAACGTGTGACTTAAAAAAGTTTAGACCGGGTCCAGTGGCTCACGCCTATAATCCCAAGCATTTTGGGAGGCCGAGGTGAGAGGATTGCCTGAGCCCGCGGGTTCAAGACCAGCCTGAGCAACTTGGCAAGACCTCATCTCTACAATCTTAAAAAAAAAAATTAACCAGATGTGGTGGCACGTGCCTGTAGTCCCAACTACTTGGGAGGCTCAGGCAGTGGATCACCTAAATCCAACAAGTCAAGGCTGTGGTGGCCGTGAACATGCCATTGCACTCCAACCTGAGTGACAGAGTGACAACCTGACTCAAAAAAAAAAAAAATTTAAAGACATGTATATCATTAGCTATCCCAATTGTGCTGCTTCATAGCTGAGATATAGTTCCGTGTAATTTCTATCTATTTGGGTACATGATAAAAGTTTTTTAAAGGACAGTCTGTTTTCTTGATGTCGTCATGATTACTATTTTCTGAAAAGGAGTAGCAGAAGTTCATGAGATCATGAATTATGGATCTGAAGCCTATGTAAAGATTGTAGCTTTGTTCTTGTGACTTAATTCGTTTCTACTATTTTATTAATGAAAATGGGTTCTAGCTTGATAGATAGCCAGTTCTTGAATTCTGTTATAATTTCTTCTCTGAAACAACTTGGTATGTTTGCTTGTGTGTCTGGTAATAATTCTTTTTTCATATTAGCATGGCCATTCAGCATTAAGTGAAAGCAGATTCATGGTAATTACCAAAAGAGATACAGATGACCACCACAAATGCTGAAAGAAGTCATTGATTTGATATTGCAGTGAATACCAGAAGATGTTGTAATGATTTTCCTTATAAAAAGTGAATTGTTTGTTTAACTCAGGAAGTCTAATCAAATGTGCTTAATGCGTATTGTACTAGTCAATGCAGAAAGTTAAATATGCTCATGCTGAAAGAAGGCCAATACTGTGTGGTCATCTTTATACTAAATGATTTCTTTGGGATTTAAACAAATATGTTCAGTATTTTATACCTAATTTAGGAATGTATGGAACAAAAAGTAGCTAAAGTTACTCTGGCTTTGTGGCTGGAGTAGGAGTACATGTTTTTGTAAGCACTGTAGATAGGAAGGAATTCAAGCTGTTAGTGAGCAAAATAGGAGTAGTTTATTATTTGACTTAATTCTTTTCGTGACAGGTTTGAAGTAGGTTAAATCCTGTGTTGTGTGTCACTTACAAACAGGCAGAAGGTATCTCAGTAATATTAAATTTGGTCTAATCTCATGAAGTTCCAACTACTTTTTGTCATCTTTGCCACTGTTTGACAATTACATTGATTTTAAAGAGGAATTTCAACTCATCTCAATGTTTCATATACTTGAAACACAAAATGGCTCTCCAGGTTTAAAGTTGTAGTAGGAAAAAGTCATTGAGTTTTCTGACCAACATCTTAATAATGACATTGTTGGAACGTCAGTACCCATTTTATGGTTCATCTAATATTATTTTTCCAGAGTTACTGAGAAAAGAGGAGCTTAATTTTTCATTGTTTTTATAGGCATTGCTGATCAAAATGAAGAAATTAATCTGATACTGTAGGTCTTGATTATAGAAGAAACTAAAGCTTGTGGATTACATGCTGTAATATCAGTTTCCCTTGTTGCTGTGAATAAAATTAAGTTGTCTTAAAGGGCAAAAGTGGTTGAAAATTTAATTGGTTTAATATTGCTTTAGGGTATCATCTGTGCAAGAGATATCAAGGGGTAAATTTGCCTTGGGAATAGTTTCTAGAATATAAACTAATTTTTGAAGACTTGCTTAAAGAGAACAATGTTTGGAACAGTGGTTGTACTAAGAAGTATGTATGGTATAAGTATGTATGTATGGAGAGTTGGCTAAGAAGTGTTTTTTTTTAAGAGCTTTTGTTTTAGATGGAGAGATAACAGAAGTAACAATAATGTTGCGTGATTACCAGGTGAATAGTATAGTTAATACATGCAAAACTCTAAGAAAAAGAGAAAACCCTTAAAGTAGGATGATTGGGCATACTTTACTGAAGAAGTTAGCACTTAAGCTGAATCTTGATGGATGAGATTGCATCCTTGAAAAGGAAATGAGTGGAAGGACATTCAGTTGAAGAAAACAACCAGGGCAAAAGTAAAGAAGCAGATAATGAATAAACCATTGGGCCTAGGGAAAAAGAAAGCTAAGACTGCAAAGAAAAAGTCTACATTAGTGCTTTCAGCAGAAACGCATTAGCTATTTAAGGTGTTTACACTGAGAGATAGGCAGCCAAAGCAGTCTTCCTTCAAGGAAAATTCATTTAGATACAGTTGTGTTGCATAGGCTATATCCATACAGCTGAAGCTCTGATAACCAGTCTCTGGTTTTTTGTTTGTTTGTTTTTAAGCGACGGGGTCTTGCTCTGGTGCCCAGTCTAGAGTGCAGTGGTATGATCATAGCTCACTGTAGATTTGAACTCCTTGGGCTCAAGCAATCCTCCTGCGTCAACCTCCAAGTAGTTAGGGCTATAGGCATGCACTATCATGCCTACCTAATTTTTTTAGCTAGTAATTTTTTATTTTTATTTGTTTATTTTTTTCGAGTTAGAATCTCACTCTGTCGCCCAAGCTGGAGTGCAGTGGCATGCTCACGGCCACCCCAGTGTCGACCTGCTGGGCTCAGGTGATCCTTCTGCCTCAGCCTTCCAAGTAGCCGGAACTACAGGTAGGCACTACACGTCCAGCTAATTAGCTAGTAATTTTTTACCTATAGTGTGAAAGATACGACAGCAAGTGGAGCTATGGATAGTAAAGATGGTAATAACATTGATCTTTTAGTTCTGGTGATGAGGAGGAAAGTGAAGAAGTGAAAAGACGAAGGAAGACTGCCCTGTACAGTATGAATCAAAGAAAGCCAAAAGCCAACACTTGTTGCCAAGTCTTCCATCTTACTATATGTGATGTCTTGGGATGATGAGACGAATATGGCAGAATTAGAGGAGTGTGTCAGAAGCATTCAAGCAGCAGTGGGATTGGAATTTAAAAACTTCAAATACAGTGTGTAGGTGAAGATGATAAAGTTGGGATGGATATGCTTGGGGAACAGATCACTGCCTCTGAGGACTGTGTGCAGTCCATGGATGTGGCTGCTTTCAGCCAGATCTAAAGTCCATCCTGGATCACTGTACTTCAGTAAAAGCTCAAAAGATTTTTTTAAAAGTTTTTTTTGTTTGTAGAGGCAGAATCTTGCTATGTTACCCCAGGCTGGTCTCTAATGCCTGGCCTCAAGCGATCCTCCTGCCTCAACCTCCCAAAGTGCTAGCATTACAGGTATGAGCCATTATGCCTGGTCTCATCAGTCTCTGTTAACCAGGTTAACATGAATAGGGACAAGGGAGTGGTTACAGTAATGGACAATGTGATTTTAAGCTTGTTAGGAAGATGAGTAAGGATTTTTGGGGGAGTGGAGGTGGTGGCAGAGGTTGTGGTGATGAGAGGGTGAAAAATGGTGGGATCAATGGATTGTAGGCTCTGATGGAATTTAAGACTTGTTAAAGTGGGAGTACTAGAGAGAATGGGCCGGAAAGACAGAATGTGGTGGCTGGAGAGCAGAGTGTTTGAAATAGAGGTTGTGGAAGGTTTGAGATTATTGATGATCCCGAGAGTACATAACCAAGGCAGAATGGAGAGCAAGATCATTGTAGGAAAAATGATGGGCTGTTGGTTGTGATCTTTTTTTTTTGAGCTGGAGTCTCACTCCATCGCCCAGACTGGAGTGCAGTGGCTGCTCCAGGCCACCGCAGCCTCGACCTGCTGGGCTCTGGCGATCCTTCCGCCTCAGCCTTCCGAATAGCTGGAATTACAGGCGTGCGCTACCACGCCCGGCTGATTTTTTTATTTATTGTAGAGATGAGGTCTCACTGCCCAGGCAGGTCTCAAATCCGCCAGCTCAGGCAATCCACTCACCTCAGCCTCCCAAAGGCGCGGGATTACAGGCTGAGCCACCGAGCCCGGCTTCTTTTTTTTCTTAAACAGAAACAGGGTCTTGCTATGTTGCCCAGGCTAGTCTTAAACTCCTGGGCTCAAGTGTTCTTCCCGCCTCAACTTCCCAAAGTTCTGGGACTACAGGTGTGAGCCACCACACCCAGCCTTCTTTTTTAGTGTACTTTCTACTGTGGTATATAGATTGGCCTTTCTTCAAGGAAATGAGTGTTGATATGCAAAACATGGTCTCTCTTTAATACTTGGCAGCGTTTTCTGTCAGTCAATACACTTTGTAGGTAATAGTTGGTGTGCTTACTAAAGATTGTGTTTTTTTGTTTCAGAAACATCTCAGTGTTATAAACTTAATTATGTGGTTTATGACTTTTTGCTGGCCTTTTCATTGTGTGTAGTTTTAGCAGACACTTTTACTCCATTTCCCAGACGTTCTTGAGTGCCTGTTTGTTAGCTTGGCATTATAAAAGGATAAGAAAACAAGACAAAGATCAGTCCATTTTGTTCATTTGTTCCAGTAAAACAATAGGTTGGAGAGGGGAATGGTATTTCTCCCGAATACTGTCGTGTCAGGTACTATAAACTTACCCTTGACGGTTACACCTTCAAAGTTGACTGCTGTGATGTCTGGTGAGGATATCAGCTACTGTTTGTTCAGAGTACATATCCTATGCAGGCCTGGTGTCAAGGCACTTAGGAGATATTTGTCTAATCCATGTAGCCCTTCAGACCAGTTGGTGGTATCCCTCATTTTACAGATGAAAAATTGAGCCTTGGAGAAATTTAGGACATTTAATTAATAAACTCAAATTTGAACCTTAATCTCTCCTAAGGTGTGACTTTTCTTGTGGTTCCTGCTGTCTCAAGTGTAAGATTCAAACTCATGAACTTAGCTTATAAAACTCTTAACCATCTGGTGCCATTGTAATAGCTCTCTTGCTTTTCTCTTCTCCCTCTTGTCCTGTGCCCCGTGATTTCGGTTGTTACCTGGACACTCTAGGCTCTTTCATTATCCTTGCTTTTGCATGTGCTCTTTTCTATCTCGAATACTCTTCTCTCTGACAAATCCTTACTTATTCTTCAAGACTCAATTTGATGTTACCTCTGACATCTTCCCTAGGCAGAGTTAACTGCTTCATTTCCAGGCTCCAGCACTTTGAGCATGTTTCAGTAATAGCACTTTTACCAGTAATAGTAGTAGCTAACAGGACAAAGAGCGCATACTTTGTGTTAGGCACTAAGCTGTGCACTATTTCCTTCCGTACCCCACCCCTCAGGCCCTGTTAAGTAGATTCTGTTATCGTCCCCATTTTACAAATCAAAAACTGATTCAAGGTTACTCACCTAGCAAGTCAGAGCCAGCTTAGGCCAGTTTCAGCTTCCATGCTGTGTACTTCTTATGCTTTGTCTCGACCTGCTGCGCTTGGAGCTTCTTGAATGCAGCTCTTTCTTGTCTTGTTCATTATTCTAGTATAAGTCACGGTCTGGCATAGAAGTTTATAAGTATTTGGATGAATGGTTGACTAAGGACAGGTGTGTGGGGAGGAGAGGCTTCATAGGGTCTGAGAAGTACATCCAGACTGGGGAGCTCCGCTCCCTGCTGTGTGGTGGATTATCTGGGTTTAACTGTCAGCTTTGGTGATAGCCTGCAAGACCCAGTTGGAGGATAGTTCAGGTGTGGAGGATAGTCACAGTCACAGTTTATTGTGTAAAATTACAGCAGTCGTCTTTTAATTGTGGATTTCCTTTTGTGTGACACATTGTACATGCTCTTGTTTTTCCGTGCACTAGTACAGTTTTTGTTAAAACGTCTAAATAGGTTGGACTCTTATAACAGCCAGTGGTAAAGAAATGATAATCCATTACCATGGCTTCCAGAGGAATTCTTAACTATTATTTCCCCACTTTTTGGAATACCTCAATAATTGTTTGCTGTATTTTGCCTGCATTTCTGAAAAAGTTGATGTCTCCTATTGAGTTTTTAAAATAGAGACAGGGTCTTTTTATGTTGCCCAGGCTGGATTCAAACTCCTAGGTGCAAGTGATCCTCCCTCCTCAGCCTCCAGAGTAGGTGGAACTACAAGCGTTGAGCCCTTGCTCCTTACTAAAAATAATTTTTCAGTGTAGTGCTCTTTTGGGAAACCAGTCCTTTCTTGTCCTAATGAAATTATCCAGAAAATATGTCACACAGGTGTACATGTATTTTTAGATGAGTGTATGATATGCTTATACCCTTGACCTAGTGTACTATATTTTCAGGTTCTTAGTTATGTGCTGAAATTGCTAGCCAGTTATCTTTCCTACCAATTTGCGTCAAATTAAATTTATGTAATAAGTGCAGTTTATTCCTCTGGTTTAGTATCTGGCCTCAACAGTATGTAAAAATTAAGTAATCTGTTGCTTTGTACCTCTTTAAGCCTCACGGCCTATGCGACAATACTGTAGTGTGGTCATCTGGATTTTACAGGTGGTAAATGGGCCTGGAGAGAGGTAGCCCAAGGTTATACAGCTAGCAAATGGTAGAGTGATGATTTGAATTCTGGTGTCTCTGACTACTTCAGGGGGCTTTGGTTTTTATAATAAAATCCTGGAAATCGTTGTAAATCAAACTCTGTGATTATGGAAGCAACAGTAGAGAATTGGGCGTAGGAGGAATCGATCACATTGGTGTTTCTGTCTACCTTCTAAATTGAAATAAATGTTGGCCAGGCTCGGTGGCTCAGCCTGTAATCCCAGCACTTTGGGAGGCCGAGGTGAGTGGATTGCCTGAGCCCGCGGGCTCAAGACCTGCCTGGGCAACTTGTTGAGGCCTCATCTCTACAATGAATCAAAAGTTAGCCGGGCGTGGTAGCGCGCGCCTGTAGTTCCAGCACCTGGAAGGCTGAGGCAGAAGGATCGCCGAGGTCCAGCAGGTCGAAGCTGCGGTGGCCGGGAGCGGCTACTGCACTCCAGTCTGGGCGACAGAGTGAGACTCCAACTCAAAAAAGAAAAGAAAGAAAGAAATGTTAACTATACTAGTGAAATAACACCAACAATTCCCAGATTGTCCATTTTTTTGGTATAGATTTTTCCTCCTGAAACATTTTCTTTTTTTGAGTTGGAGTCTCACTCCGTCGCCCCGACTGTAGTGCAGTGGCACGCTCCCGGCCACTGCAGCCTCGACCTGCTGGGCTCCGGCGATCCTTCTGCCGCAGCCTTCCAAGTAGCTGGAACTACAGGCGCACGCTACCACGCCTGGCTAATTTTTTATTTTATTGTAGAGACAAGGTCTCTCCAAGTTGCCTGGGTAGAGTCTCAAACCCGCGGGCTCAGGCAGTTTATGTGCCTCAGCCTCCCAAAGTACTGGGATTACAGGCTGAGCCACTGAGTTCAGCCCATTTTCTCTAAAAACTCCATCATTTAGACTAATAGTAGAATTGGCTTATTTGGAATGTGTAGGGAGCAGGGGGCTAGAGACAAAGTCTTAACTTATTTGGTGGCAGAGGACTGGTTTTGGTTACAGATGGCGTATGAAGCCTTCCTGGATGGTTCTGTCTGTTAAACATACCATTTTATCAGTGGCAGGTTAAATCAGTATCATCATGTGTTTTGATTTTTAAAAGTTCAAATTATAAGCAAATATATTACTAGATTTGTTAGATAGAGCTGTGATTATTATATCCACTCAATGACATTTGATACTCTCTAAGGCAATAATGGTATATATAGTACAAAAAAGCATTTTACTTGGGGAAACTTTGGGGAGAGACAGGAATGTGTACAATGTAGAACTTAATAGCCAGAGCCAGGTGTTAAAAGGTAGGGCTAAAATGAGTGGTACAATATATTGCCAAAGGTAAAACAGTTTTAAAGTTGGCTCAGACCTAGTCTTGATGGGAAAACTCAGACAAGATTTAAAACTTTGCTCTGTGTAATCCACATGTTAATAATTGGTTTGACTATTCATCAAAAAACTTAGGATCTGTCAACTTTGACTATACGTAATATTTTTCATTAATTAAAAAATTATATTAAATTTTAATAGTTCTAGGAAGAGGGAAGAGAATTTGATTCACTCTTAGAGTTTGTGTGTGTGTGTGTGTGTGTGTGTGTGTGTGTGTGTGTTTGAGTTGTAGGGGTCTCACTCTGTCCCTGTGCCTGGAGTACAATGGCATGCTCATGGCTCACTACAACCTCAACCTCCTAGACTCAGGTAGTCCCTTCTACCTCAGCCTCCTGAGTAGCTGGGACTACAGGTAAGCACCTCAACGCCTGGCTAATTTTTTGATTTTTTTTGTAGAGATGAGATCTTGCTGTGCTGCCCAGCCTGGTCTCAAACAATCCAACTGCCTCAACCTCCCAAAGTGCTGAGATTAGAGACATGAGCAGCCATGCCTGGCTTAGTATTTGAGTCCAGGAATTCGAGGCTCCAGTGAGCTATGATTGTGCCACTGCACTCTACCCTGGGTGACAAAGCAAGACCTTGTCTCAAAAAAAAACTTCAATATTTTGTTTTGCTGTTTGAGATGATGGGCTGATGGTTGTGATCTTTTTTTCTTTTTTTTTTTTTTTTTTTGATTTGGAGTCTCACTGTGTCGCCCAGACTGGAGTACAGTGGCTGCTCCTGGCCACCGCAGCCTTGACCTGCTGGGCTCCGGCAATCCTTCTGCCTCAGCCTTCCGAATAGCCGGAATTACAGGCATGCGCTACCACGCCCGGCTGATTTTTTGATTTATTGTAGAGATGAGGTCTCGCCATGTTGCTCAGGCGGGTCTCGAACCCGCCAGCTCAGGCAATCCATTCACCTCAGCCTCCCAAAGGCACAGGATTACAGGCTGAGCCACCGAGCCCGGCTGGTTGTGATTTTTAAAAGTTGTTTTGGCTGATGCTGGCCATGTAATCCCAGCACTTTGCAAGGCTGAGGTGGGAGGATTGCTTGAGTCCAAGAGTTTGAGACCAGCACACAGTGAAACCTCTTCTCTACAAAAAAATTTTAAAAATTAGCTGGGCATGGTGGTGTGGGCCTGTAGTCCCAGCTACTTGGGAGGTTGAAGTGGAAGGATTGCCTGAGCCCTGGAGGTCAAGGCTGTGGTGAGCCAAGAGAGTGCCAATGCATACCAGCCTTGGTGATAGAGATCCTGACTCAAAAGAAAAAATAAAGAGTTGTCCTGGCTGTGCACAGTGGCTCATGCTTGTAATCCCAGCACTTTGGGAGGCCGAGATGAGAGGATTGTTTGAGGCCAGGAGTTGGAACCAGCCTAGCAACATAACGAGACCTCATTTCTACACCCACCCCAAAATTAATAATAAAATTAGTCAGTGTGGTGGCATGCACCTGTAGTCCTAGTTACTTGGGAGTCTGAGGACAGGAGGATTGCCTGAGTCCAGGAGTACGAGGCTGTAGTGATTGTGCCACTGCATTCCAGCCTGGGCAACCAAGTGAGAACCCAACTCAAAAAAAGAAAAAAAGAGTTGTCCTGATAATTTCCTCTTCTTCAGCTCTAATTTCACCCTACTAATTGCCATATAGTTAATTACGTAAAGGGTACGGCTGTGGGATTATGTGGATACCAAAATCATCACCAGTTGGCAAATAATAAGATTCCCGTTATCTGGATAAATTTAGGACAATCCCTGTCTCTACTTCTACTTAAATGATCCCCGCAGCTAAATTTGTAATAGAGAGGTTTCCACATGTAAGTTTGGAAGCAGAGGCCTTGACCTGCGAGGAACCAGAGCTACTGTGTATTTTGATGACATGCAGAGCAGGTCAGCCAGTTTGTTTTCATTTGCAGTTAGACCTGTCACAAGGTGAAGCTTTTTTTGAGAAAGGAGACAGTTGAAGGAAAGCCAGCTGGGTGTATGCGTGTGTATTTAAAAATCTTTAATACGCTTTTTTTTTTTTTTTTTTAAAGAAAAATGAATTTGCTTCTAGTCTGATTTTTTTTTTTTTCCTTTTGAACTTGAATTTTTGGTCAACATAAGTTAAAAGCTATATTTCAACTCTGAAAGTAGATAGTACTGAGAAAGGAAAAGTTGATTTACATAATGGAATAAATGTTCCAAGCAATCATCTTTTTTTTTTTTGAGTTGGAGTCTCACTCCTTCGCCCAGGCTGGAGTGCAGTGACATACACGCTCACGGCCACCCCAGCGATCCTTCCACCTCAGCCTTCTGAGTAACCCAGAACTACAGACATACTCTACTACGCCTGACTATTTTTTGTTTTATCGTAGAGATGAGGTCTTACCAAGTTGCCCCGGCTGGTCTCAAACCGGCAGGCTCAGGCAATCCACTCACCTCGGTCTCCCAAAGTGCTGGGATTACAGACTGAGCCCACCGAGCCTGGCCTCTGCAGTCCTTTTAATGTAGTTAGTCTGAGAAAGAGTTGATGTCCCAAATGGTTGATAGTGTTTTAGTTAACAATTTCAACACTTGTTGGGGGTAGAGTTCAGATTACTAGACCCAGACTCCTAATATATTGTTTATATAAATTTTTTAAAAGTTTGAAGTTGTGGTGCAGTTTTAATTGTCTACTGAAAAAGAGTCTCCTTTTAGGTGAATATAGGTATACATATATATGAAAGTTAAAAACAACTCCTAATTTGGTTAACTGTTAATAATTTTGACATTTCTTGCCTTTGAAAAATAACTGTAGTCATCTTTTTTCAGGGTAATCACTTTGATCAGTATGAAGAAGGACACCTGGAAATTGAACAAGCATCTCTTGACAAGCCTATAGAATCGGTAAGATAATCATTGCTTAATTTTGGGTCTTGACTAATTAGTTAGGTAGTGTTCGTGTGACACTTGATGTGAATGAAGTTAAACTTCTTAATAACCTATAGTACAGTTTAGAGCTGTTTTCTTGCATGCCCTACAGTAATCAAATAGATTTGGGATGTAATCTAATACTTAAATGTATTGGGAAATCAGTCCAAAAAATCTAGAAACAAATTAGAATTTTGATGGAAAAATATCTTTTGGGCCCATATTGATGTTCTGTTAAAGATAGCAAGTTCAAGTTTAGTGTTTTTGTAAATTGAACAAAGGAGTAAAATGTATTTTGATCCTTTAATAGCTTCACCTTTCCTGGACAATGTAATGTAATGTATGGAATGTTCCATAAGAAATAGCTAAGGGGTAATATGTTTTATTTACCAGACTCTTATGAAACATGGTAAACTTGGACTCTGTAGCTTAAGAACTATCTGGGTTTTGTCAAAGGTTGATTACTTCTATTTTCATGCTGCTTAGTTTCAGACATTAATGATACCAAGCAATAAAACAAAACAAAAAAAGACTTATTTACCTGACTTTTAGCTATAAAAAAATCTTAATTTTTGAACACTTTTCATTTTGAAAAACCCCTTATTTTAAAATAACACGGTCTATTGTTAAAATGTCTAAACTTATTCTTGTCAGCTATTAATATTTGTGCTTGGGTGTACATATTTAATAAGGGTTTCAGTGAGTTATTGGTGAAACTTGAGTGGGGGGAAATGTCGAAGAGGGAATTTTAATCTTTCTAACAGTCAAGATAAGCCTCACTCCCCCTTTAAGAAACACTAGCTTCTTCTCCCTCAGGAAAATAAGAGGGCAGTTTAGAGGGCACAAATATTTTGATTTTCGCTTTTATTTTCAAAACTGTAGCATAGTAAAGGATCAACATATATTTATGTTCCTAATTAGGTTGGTGTTGTGTGTGTTTGTGTGTGTGTTTAGATGTTTACAGAAATTTACACAACTTGGGGTGTTCGACATTTTTCTTCCACAGCAGTTGGCCCATATTAGCTAAGCAGCCATGATCTGGTTTGTATTGCACGGTCTGCCTTTTTTTAATTTCTTCTCTAGGGTTTCTTTTTCCCCCACCTCCCTTTCTTATCTCTGTCCTTCTGGTCCAGTGAACACTGCATATAGTACCTTCTGTCTTAATGTGCTGGCATGATGCTAGACTTAGGCATGGCAGTAATTGATGACGCATGTGATAATGCTGCAGAGGGAGAATTCACATCTGATGTTTTGCTGAAAGTCCAGTCTTGTGTTTTGACAAGGATAAAATGCCAGACTCACTTTGCTAAGTTTGTGCCTTGTTCCATATTATTTTGGGGATTATCACAAGGCAGAATTTTGTAATGAATCTGTCGGCTAGATTAGTATCATGTGCTTGAAAAATAATTTTTCGATTGTAATTTAAGTTTTTTTGGGGGGGGGATGAAGTTTAAGAACAGAACTATCAGAAGCAAGCCCTCAGTGCCATAATTTACAAAGTGCATGGTTGTTTAATATTCTCATACAGGCTACTATAGGTACTCCGAGTTGATAGCAGGAAATTTAATGACTAAGTTTGCAACCTAGTATGCATTATCAATATACTCAGCAAAGATTTTAGAAAACCACTAAATTAGCCAGGCGTGGTGGCATGTGCCTGTGGTTCCAGCCACTTGGAAGGCTGCACCGGAAGAATTGCCTGAGCCCAGCAGGTCGAGGCTGCAGTGGCCATGAGTGTGCCACTACACTCCAGTCTGGGCGACAGAGTGAGACTCCTACTCAAAAAAAAGATTTTTGGAAAATTCGTTCCTGTGACACGTGAGGCTAATCTTTTCTGCCTCTCACAATGTCCAGGATTTTTCCAGCACATATCATAGGCAGAACACTGTAGAGGATAGTCTGATAAAGTAATCATTGTTGAGTAATCTCAGTGAGTAGGTGTAGAACTGATACATGCCTTAGTTACTAAATAGTGTTCTCTTCCACACCTAAAATAGCAAATGGTATAGTACTCAGTCTGGATAGTTAATTTTCTTAATAAATGTTCAGAAATCTCTATTGTTTTAGTAAATTATACTTCTAATTAAAATTTACTCCTGAAACACATAAATAGATGCTTTATCTATGATGTGGTTTAGCTAGGAGGAGGAGGAACTTGATAACCTCATTGTGTTAGGCAGAAGTGGGACACAAGACAGGAGGGATCTTATTTCTGCTACCTCATCATTTGGGAGTAAAACATAAAGTCTTCAAAGAAACTCCTACAATGACTGGCATCAAAATAGGGAATGTCCCCTCCTCTCCCCCCAAACAAAAGAAGTCGCCTGTCACCTAAGGAATGCTCACCAAATAATAAGTCAATATTGAATTACATGGCTGGCTGGCTACATTGAGTTGTTTTGTTCTTAGGGGGAAATGGCATTACTTCTCACATAGAAAGCGTCTCTGCTGAATTAAATCTTTCTCTGCAGCAATATCTATTGAGAGGTGCTGACTGTTTTGCTACAGCATGCAACTCAAAAGTGGCTGGAAATATGCAGCTTTGGGAGTCTACAGATCATTGCAGGAGCTTAAGGTCTAGTCATTTTCTTTTAACCAAAGGTATTCTGCAGCAGCTGTATAACCATGGAAGTCTGCACAGGTTTGTGCCAAGAATATGCTCGTGTGCAATAGGATTCAGGTCTTTTTATTTTGTAGTAGAGTTAATTTGATGGAAACCAGCAAGGTGGGAAATTAGATGCAAAGATGCAGTAACGTATTACGCTTTTAGTGAACCTCTGAAACCCAGACTTGTTAGTGATATGATACAGGTATTTCAGTAGACAAATGTTGATGCATCAAAATCCAGCATTTGTAAAGTATTTTATATTTGTTTTTAAGTTTGATTTTTCTTTCTTCATTTCAACCAACCAAATATCTTTCAGTGAAATTTCTGCTCAAGAATAAAGCATCTTCCTAAGGAAATTATAAAATAACTGCAGGCAACTTGATTATCTGATTTAAAGAGAAGTTAAAAAGCATTAACATTTTATTTTTGTCATAAAAAACTTTTTTGAACTAGAATTCTAAAACTTGTTACTGCTTTATGAGCTATTTAGGTCCCGGCTATTATAATTATGACCTCCACATACTTAGAGATAAAATATTTAGAAAACAAATACAACTTGATCTAAAACCAGAGCTTGCTCTAAGAGTCCATTAGAGTTATAATAATTGGTTGGTGTTATTTAGGGTATATGGTCCTTTATGATCTTTAAATAGAAAAGATGAGGAATCGGAAGGGAAAGTGATCTTATGCTATGTAGAAGGCAAGATGCCTGCATCGTAGACTTAAAATATGTTGTCGTTGTTGCTGTTGGACATATAACTACCCATCAACCATTAGTTGCTCTTTGCTCTACCTGACAAATTAAAATCCTGTCTTCATAGTTGTCAGGTTGACCGAACAGGTTTTAAAAATTACTATAAGTTTTCAAACTCCAGTGGCTAGTGTTTAGTTTGCTTATCTAGGGATTTAGAAGTATACGTATAACTGGGTTTTGTCGTGTTGCATATCTGTTTAGATCTGTGGACTCCACTAGTTCCAAACTGTAACTCTATAAGACTGCTGATTTGACATTTAGCAGTGACCATATGTGGACTGCACTATAAATAATGTGCTTCTTGGAGCTGAATGGTGTAGCATTACTATATGGCTTTTCTCTCTAGTCTTCATTGTGTCATCTGTAGTGAGCTATAGATTTTTTTGTTTTGGGAATTTTTACAACTTGTTGTTTGCATGGGTTCACCTAGTAGCATTTCGTTCTTGCTTATAGAGTCTTTAATACACAATCAGCAAAGCTTACAATCCACTCAAGAGACTTATCATTTTTGTCACTGTTGAAAATGGGCTGAACGGTGTAAATTGAATGTGGCTGTCAACTAAAAGAAAATACAGTATGAAATTAATATTCATTCAGTCACTGACATACCTGTAGCATAGTTTTCTCTTTAGACAGAATACTGTTTCCTACTATAAAAACTCAGTGTCTGCTCCATACAGTAAAATAAGTTTTTATAAGTATTTTGGCACACTGTCATCAGTCACATTAGTAGAGCTGTTGCCAAAGTGATTATTGTTACTGTGGTGGCATACAGTGTCACGGAGCAGAGGCATTCCTGCTTGATAGGCAATTAAGAAGTAAAAATATTGAGGAATGGCTGAAGCTGTTAATGATATGTTTTTAAACTGGAATTATATTTTCAGCATTTTGGTAGTTTATAATATGCATTTTTTGTTTTCAAGGATCTTCCCGTTTAAAACCATATCTGTCTGTCTCACATGTTTAATAGAGAGGAACAAAGGATAAAGGTGTTGCATTTTAACTAGACATTTAAGTATAGAGGTAGAAAAAAAAATAAAGGCCAGCTGAAGTAATCTAGGAAAAGACAGTTTGAGTTGTCAGCTCACTTCTGTAGTTTAATCAGAATTAGAACTTCATTTCCAACCAGAGAACACACCCTACTTGCCACCGTTTTGGAAGTCTTGAGCAGACAGAGTAATAAATAGGTGGTGTTTTGTAGGGACTCTTTATAAATAATGTGGAAACCTCACAATCCAGTTGCCTTGTCAGTTGAAATTTAGGATTGCCTCGTAATTCCTCTACGTACATTGAAATTATAAACAGCCTGCCACTGTCACATCTTTGTTAGTTGTAAACTAGATTGTTTTTTAAAAAAGAAAGTTATTTTTCGCTCTACAAGATTATAATTAAACCCCAAGTTACATATTTTGTTTAACAAATAGAAGCCTAAAGATTTTTAGTCACTATTATAGTGGCTGAAATTAAGTAAAGAGTTACTATTTTTTTTAATTATTTTTTCTGTCCCTTTTTTTTTTTTTGCGGGGGGTAGTCAGAGTCGTGTTGCCCAGGCTAGAGTGCAGTGTTATATACTCACAGCCACTACAGCCTCTTCCTGCTGGGCTCAGGTGACACTTCTGTCTCAGCCTTCCAAGTAACTGGAACTACACGTGCATGCTACCACGCCAGGCTAATTTTCTTTAAATTGTAGAGACTGTTTGTCCAGGCTGATCTCGAACCCCTGGGCTCAGGCAGTCTTCTAGCCTTGGCCTCCCAAAGTGCTGGGACTATAGGTGTGAGCCATAGTGCCCAGCAAACCTATTGGATTTTTGATGGGTTTATATAAAGCCTTTTTTCTTTTTTTGGTAGGAAAGGGGACCATACTGAATACTAGCCCTTTCTGCAATCACCGAGCTGCCTTTTCCTCCAAAAGTAGGTGTTGAAATGATAGGACAGGCCCTGATTTTCTCTCTCAAGCATTTATTTGGTTGGTGAAGAAGAGATTCTGGAAGCCATGTCTGTTGTTTCTGTTGTCTTTGTATAGTCAGAAGGATTCAGAATAGTGGCATGGTAAATATTTTAATACAAACTTCGTTTCATTCCCTTGTTCATACTTGGAAAGGTGAATTTAAAGAACAGCTTTAACCTGAGGTTTTAGAAGAGAAGTGCCACTGTCATTTTGTATCAAGGTGACAGCCATCCTCTTGAGTGGTTTTGTGAAAGTGGTGCTAATGTGTATGACCCCGACTTTTTCTTTTTTCTCCCTCTCCCTTTAACATTTGCTTTTCCTTTCACTGTTGTCAGTTCCAACACGCTGCTCTTGAATCTCAGCTGGTCTTGACTCGTGAATTTACTTACGCTTTCACTCTTCTTTAATGAGTACATACTTGCAAGCAGTGAATTGAAAACAAGACAAAAAAATAAAAAATCGACCATTAGTGATTGGACAGTTTCTTACTTTGTGTTACATTTAACTGTTCTTTTGACAGCCCAGTTTTTAAAGCCAGGTTCGTATGGAAATGCTTTCACTCCACTTGCACTGCTTTTGGAAATAGCATACTGCTTCATCTGTCTGTTTATTTTAGTGCATTCATAATATAACACAGTCAGCATAATGTCTCATCTCCACTTAACCAGAGATGGCGTTTTCTTTAAAAAAAAAGGGGGGGGGAGCAGCAATTTTTGTCAGCATTGTTTAATACTTAAATCTTGGTACCAAGTATAGTTATACCATCAGACTGCATAGATATTAAACAATAATCAGCATTTATTCTTAGAGTCATTCTGTTTTCCCTGTCCTTTCCGGGAGTATTTAGTTATGGGAATTATGATAGGAAATAGGATTTTATATACAGGTAAGTTTTTTTTTCATAGTAGTAAAATAAGGGCCTCTTTATCTTTCCATTTTATACTAATATTGCTCATATTTGGACTTAATTTTTTAAAATAAAGTTATTTATAAATAGACATCAAGCATGAGTGGTAAGGGAATGCTTTTCCTTGCAGTTCAGTTGGGAGGGGTGAAGGGAAGCAGCAGCAGCATTGACTTTTTTGTGATGACTAGAATGTGGACGTCCTCGTGCAGGGCTACACACACCATAGTGTTCCTGATTCTTTCCGTTTTTAGCAAAATACTTTGTAGTGAACTTCTGTACACCATAATGGTTATATATATACATATATATACACACACATGTGTATATATATATATTTAAAACAGTAATATTTTTTGGTTATTCTTGGGGGTTGTGAGTCAGATTCTCACTCTGTTCCTCAGGCTGTGTGCAGTGGCATGCTCATGGCCATTGCAGTCTCGACCTCCTGGGCTCAGACCACCCTTCCACCTCAACCTTCCAAGTAGCTGCAGCCACAGGCTTGTGCCACCGTGCCCAGCTGGATTTTTAATTTATTGTAGAGACGAGGTCTCACCATGTTGCTCAGGCTGGTCTCGAGCCCCTGAGCTCAGGCAATCCTCTTGCCTCAGCCTCCCAAAGTGCTGGGATGACAGGTATGAGCCAATGCACCTGGCGAATATTTTTTGTTTTAATAGCAATTTTCTTTTTGAGACAGGGTATCACTCTGTCGCCCAGGCTGTTGTGCAGCACATGATCACAGTTCACTGCATTCTCCAACTCCTAGGCTCAGATGATCCTTCCACCTCAGCCTGCTGAGTAGTTGGGGCTTCAGGTATGCACCACCATGCTGGCTAATTTTTAAAATTATTTTGTAGAGATGAGGTCTCACTATATTGCCTAAGCTGTTTTCAAACTCTCGGGCTCGAGCAATTCTCCCGTCTCAGCCTCATAAAGTGTTAGGATTACCGGTGTGAGTCTGTGACCAGCCAAAAAAAAATTATTCATTATAATTTTCCTCCATTTTTTGTTTTTAAAAAAGTATCCTCTTTTCCCCCCACCAGTGGAATAATCAGCTGCTCAGTTCAGTTTTCATTTTGCTTATATCATAAATTTGTAGAAGGAAATTGTCCTTTTTAAAGCAAAACTGCATTGAGGTGGTTTAATCTTCTAACTTCCTGTTGAAGAAGATAACAGTCAAACGTTTTTCTTTCCTCTATGACTCCAAAGAGCATTTTTATCATTGAATATGGAGCTGAAAGACAGTTTAATAGGAGATATTTGGTTTTATTGCAGAGATTTATGGTTTTGTTAGCTTTATTTAAAATTGATTTCAGGAAATATAAAATTATTTTCAAACAGTGATATCAGATTAAGACTATAAACTACATTTTCATACATACAGAATACTTGGTGTTTAGAAGTTGTTAGTGTTTTCCTTTGGATGAATAGCTTTTTTTTTTCTGATGCAGATAGAAGTTATTTTAGCTTTGTCTTGGAACTTGACAGTAACTACAGAAAGCAAAGCAAAGAATTGCATAAGGACTGCAGATGTTTCTGACACCCTGGCTCCTTAAACAAAAGCTGACATTTAATTGTTTCTGGTGTGTTTTTTGGTTTTTTTAAATACAATTTACATTGAAATAACTTTTCCAGTGTGCTCCTGGGTAGATGAGACATTATGTATGTTGGTTCCCCCCTACATGCACTAATGGTTCTTTACTGTTAACTTATTGCTAGGCCTATTTCATTCTAACATCTTAGCATTTTTGTTAGACTACATGTTGAAATGCATCACTCAGTCTGTGCTTGAGCTCATTTTATTTTTCTGTTTAATCAACTTAATTTCTTGTTTTACTAACCTCACTGTTTTTTCAGTTTAATATTGGCTGCATGCTAGTTAAATATTTATATTTTATATATATTAAAAAACCAATCAAGTCTAGCCTGGAATTTGCTCTGATTGTTTTTTTCATTTCTAGTGGTGGGGCAGTCTTACACTTACAACTTACTTTGTATCATGAAAGCCTGACACATAAACAAAATAACTAAACACAATATAGATTTGATTTGAAAAAAAAAAATCTTGAAGTCGTGTTGTTTAGGTGGTGGATATGACTGTATAGGTACCTTAATTTTATGCTTTTTAATGTTAGTTTTAAAACTCATAAATGTATTCTTTCCCCCTTTCCCTTCCCTTTTTCTCCTTTTTAAAATGTTATGTACAAAAGTTGCCCAGCACACCATCAGAAAGGATCGTTACCCCATATGTTCTCCCATGTAAAATACTAGCCAGCATTTCTTTTTACATTAATGTCCCTTTTATTGGGCACATTTACCCTATTATTAGCACCCTTTTGCATGCATATATATAGAATTATCTCTTGCTCATCATCGGTTTTAAATGTCACTAGGAAGGGAAGAATATATTATTGGAATATTTTTGGTTTGTCTCTCTGTTCTGTCTGTCAGGATAATATTGGACACCGCTTACTCCAGAAACATGGGTGGAAGCTGGGCCAGGGATTGGGAAAATCTCTTCAGGGTAAGTTTTCAAAATTTACCAAAGAAAAAGAAATAAAGAAAACTATGTTTCTGAATGAAGATCTTGTACAAAATGTATTTGTTGTCTTTTAAAAACGTGTTTGAGTTTTTTCCCCCAGAATAGTCTATTTTTCCTATAACTGTACTTTAAGTCACTGATAAGCCTCCATATTTGCTGATAATTTGCAAGAGTAAGCTGCTGTGTCATTAAAACTTTCAAGTCAAACACATTGTGTATGGTTCAACCTATTTTAAATATTTTTTTGGAGGTGATGGGCAGTTGGAGTAAAAGGAATACAAAGTATCAAAGTATGCTTTCTTTGTGCTATGAGGTGATGTTGTCTTGCGAATTTAGTATTATAAAGGGAATCATTCCACAGCAGAGTTCAACTTTGTCTTTCTAAGTTCTCTGAAGCTGGTGATTACCCTGACTCTTTTGCACTGGGTGAGAATCCATGTAGTGGTGGAGAGAAGAATTAATCTGCATGAACCATAAAAGGAAAGTAAAGGTTTCCTAGGGCTCTCTGAGCAGAGACGTCCTGTCTCAGGTTCAGATCAGGCTTAAAGTTTTCATTACATTTATTATTCCTTCTAACTACACCAGTCATTTGGATAAAAACAAAATACTGGTATTTCTGCTTCTCAGTTCTTGCTGCGTTCACTTTTTAGTTGTCTCACATTCAGGAATTACTGTTTGTTCTCTGCAGATATGCTGTGAAAGTTACCTCAGGAACAGTGGGAACCAGTGTGCTTCCACATCTGGTCATGGAGGGGTTCAGTGTAGAAAGGGATCTTTGGGAGAAGCGTACTACTGTTGACTCATTCTTTAAATGTTGGAAATGAGCCGGGCTCAGTGGCTCAGCCTGTAATCCCGCGCTTTGGGAGGCCGAGGTGAGTCAATTGCCTGACCCCCGCAGGTTCGAGACCTGCCCAGGGAACTTGGCAAGACCTCATCTCTACAGTAAATCAAAAATTAACCGGGCGTGGTAGCACATGTCTGTAGTTTCAGCTACTTGGAAGGCTGAGGTGGAAGGATCGCCAGAGCCCAGCAGGTCGAGGCTGCGGTGGCCGGGAGCGTGCCACTGCATTCCAGTTTGGGCAACAGAGTGAGACAAAAAATGTTGGAAATGAATTTTCACAGTTTGAATGCGGAAGTCTAATCAATTCCAGTGTGTTAAGAGGAAAAGAGGATAGGGCTTGAAATAAGACATTGAATATGTCTTTAAATAAGTCTTTAAAACCTTTATTTTTAAAACTACTTCTCCAAATTCTGTTCAGTGGTGACACATAAGAGACAATAAATATATTTGATTGAATATTTATTACTAAGCATTAACCTATTCTTTTGGGAATATAGAAAGATTTGATTATCTTTAAATTTGTTTCCAGTGACACAAAAACTCTTTGCAAACAATACACAGGCACTCTATGATTAAGAATAATTTGTAAGAGCTGGACGTGGTGGCGCATGTCTGTAGTTCCAGCTACTTGAAAAGCTGAGGCAGAAGGATCGCTTAAGCCCAGCAGGTCGAGGCTGTGGTGGCCGTGAGCGTGCCACTGCACTCCAGCTTGGGTGACAAGAGTGAGACTCCAACTCAAAAAAAAAAAAAAAAATAGTTTGTATGGCATAGGCCACAGATTCTATAAGAGTCCAGAAGACAGAAAGGTTAGGACTGAAACAGAGATGACTTTTTGATAGAATGTGAGGTGGACTGTGTTAGGTGTACTTGAGTGGAGATGGTTGCTCAGAAGGTCAGAAGACTGGATTGTTCTTCCCTCAAATTGGAAACACTTCTCTTAGAGGACGTCTAGGAACATTGTTGGTTGTTCTTTGTTCAAGCACACAAGGTAGGGGGACTATAGGGGCTAGTAAATCTGTTTGAATTCCAGACTTTTTCTTTTTTTTTTTTCCCTGAGTCAGGGTCTCACCCTATCACCAAGGCTGGAGAGTGCAGCAGCACCACCATGGCTCACCACAGCCTCACTGCAACCTCGACCTCTTGGACTCAGGCTGTCCTCCCACCATGGCCTCCTGCGTAGCTGGGACTGCAGGCACATACCACCATGCCTGGCTAATTATTTTATTTTTAAAATTTGTTTTTGTTAAGACAAGGTCTTGCTATGTTGCCAAGGCTAGTCTCAAACTCCTGGACTTAAGTGATCCTTCAGCCTTGGCTTCCCAAAGTGCTGGGATTACAGGTATGAGTCACCACGTCTGGTCAAATTCCAGAATTTTTCATTTTAAGCATCACTAGTCATCTAAAGTACAACTGAAATCTGCAGTGGAGGGTTGAGGGGAGTGAAAGAGAGAGTGTGTGTGTGTGTGTGTTTAAGAATAGGTAAATGAATATTCACCTACTTCAGATGATCCAGAATTACTATGATTAATTATTTTTTAAAAGAGGACGTTAGAATTTTGGTTGTCTTTAAACACTGAACTTCTTGAAAAGAGGAATTAGGTTTTATCCATATTTTACCTCCTTCTCCATGATAACAGCAAGCACTCAATAACCCATAAATCTGTTAGACATTTAAAAATACAAGGGAAATCTGAAACTCATTTGAAGTTTTTTTTTGTCTTTTTAATTTTAGTTGAAAAACAACATAAAATTTACCATATTGGCTATTTTTCAGTATATAGTTCAGTAGTGTTCAGTATATTCATTCTGTTGGTGCAAAGTCTGCTTACATTGCTAGTATCTTTACCCTTCAAAAAGAATGGAACCTTTTAGTCTGTTCCCAGCATTAAGGATCGAATTTGTTTTGCAGATGGTTCTTTATTTCCTAGTGTAAGATTCCACAGTGAGCAGGCATTGTGCTGGTTTCTCTCACATAGCTCTTTCTGTAATAGCCACATGATTTGACCTAGAATATAGTCACATTTATGGCATATCGAGGCAACTCATGACAGATTTCTTTGACTTTACTAATAAGCCTTTGCTGTAAATAACCACTGAAGAAAGCCTTGTTACTCTAGTGTAAATGATAACGACTCTTTGGTATTTTATAGACTAATCATCATATGTAATTTCTAGAAAGCTCACACTTTGTAAATTCTTATCATTTACTAGTTTATAGTCAACTTTCAGTTCTCCTTTTTGTTTAACTTAGGACTGTAACATGCAGCCATTCTCTAAAATTTAAACATATCTCTTTGGGCTTTTTTGTCAAAGGCTTAGAAGTTATTTTGATCCAGGCAACACTTTAGTCCCAGTTCCTGAGGCTCCAGTGCATATATCATGTTACTGGATGGATTGGGAAATAGGGTGTGCTGACTGTGGAATAAAGTTATCTGTGGCAGGATATAAAATTGTACTTTGCAAACTGAGTTTATTTTGTACTTTCTTATTATCTACCTTTCATTCTCTCAGTATTTATGAAAATATTCCAGAAGTAAAAAAAAGCACACATATTACTGTATGCGGTAGATAAGTGATTGCTAGTACTAAAATACAAAAGACTTGTGGGAAATATAAATTGACAAAGTACTGAAAAAAATGAGAACTATTGGTGAGAAATATTATGGACAATTGCTTATTTTAGAGACAGAGGATGTGTTTAATTCACAATAAAGCCTTAGTGAATGAAAAGTTGTATTTTGTGACAGTTGGACTTGAGTTCATTCTGGAAATTGTTTTGTAACTTTTCGGCAGCTTTGGAATGTAATAGAATGTAGGTCAAAATCTTCATTTTGCTATGAAATATGTTTAGTCAGTAGCTGTAGCCCAGATATGGTACCTGAATTTCCATTGTTACATTGTCTAAGAGCTATTTGATGATTTGGCTGGTTCTTTGGTTACAAACAAAAATTCAGCTCCTGGGAAAAATGAATGGGGTCTGATGTTTATTTCATATCTCACCCTGACTAGAAGGATCAGTCGGTACCTTTAGACAACCTATGAATATTTACTAACCTAATGATATATTCTAGTTATACCTGCCAGAACTAGCATAGGACGTGGACAGAGTAGATAAGAACGGCTCCTGACCTTCAGGTTTGTTTTCTATTCCCCCAAGTCTGGCTTTCCTAATGCTTGGAAAGTGTCTGGAGGCCAAGGACTGTGTTTTATACTTTGGTGTACTCCTTTCATACTTTAGAATTCAGCACGGAATCAGTCTGAACATGTGATTGACAAATTGTTTCCACCTCCTCAAAAGGAGGGATTCCTATTTATTTTTGTGTAAAAGTACTTTGTGCAGGGTATGCAGTATGTTAGTAGCATTTGGAAATACAGGGTGCTGCCGTTTTCTTTAAGCAGTGGGACAATTTACCCTCACTGGATTATTTTCCTCAGAAGTAGATGGGAATTAAAATCTCTGCCCGTCTTCTCACAGTGGTTATGAGGATGAAGTAAGTGAAGTCACATTAGGAAAACTGTAAAATGCTATGTAAATGCTTATTGTTATTAACAACTCTACTGAATGGTGCATGCTGAGATATTTTAACTGAATTTGAGATCATCTATCTTTTGGTCTTAATCAGAAACTAAATGTTATTATAAAATCAAACAGGGAAGCCTCTGTCTTGATAGTCTCTATTTCCTAGCATTACTTCAGGATCTGTGCTTTTATTTTTTATTTTATTTATTTTATTTTATCTTATCTTATCTTATCTTATTTTATTTTATTTTAAGCTGGAGTCCCACTCTGTCACCCAAACTGGAGTGCAGTGACATACTCCCAGCCATCGCACCCTCTACCTGCTGGGCTACGGCGAGGATCTGTGTTTTAATGTCCTGTGTGTTTTAGGGCCCCTAAATCCCTACCATTGGTGTCTGTTTCACTAATTCTGAGCTCACGAGTTATCTCTACTCCTTAGTCTAACTTAAGCGTTTGAAAAGAGCCTCAATCACACCACAGTGGTGTTGGTACAGTTGGACAGCAGTCCAGAAAAAAGAGGTGGATGCCCCCTCGCCATTCCTGACACCAGCTAGATTCCAGATAGAGAAAAGATTTCAATGTTAAAAATGAAGTCGTAAAATAATTAGGATGAACAGTGGTAGAATTATTATTTCAAGCATAGTCTTTGAATAAGAAAAGCATTTTTAAGTGTAGCTCAAGACATAGAAGCCATTAAGAAGAGGATCAGTTTGGCTCTATCTCAATATGAACAAAGTCAAAAACCGAACTGGGGAAATTAATCTGTAGTATCTCATTATAGGCAAAGGACAATTTTCCTTTATGCATTTATCAGTTTGAGAAAGATGTGTTACCTAAGTCAGGGGGAAATGATATGAACGCTGTCTACAAAAAATCAGTGCAAATGGCCTTTAAGCATAGGAAAATATTCTCATCCTTCTTAAAATAAGAGATGTACAGATTAAACTATGATACCATTTTTTACTTGGATTGAAAAAGGTTAAAGAAGTCAGATTATGGGAAAACAAGTACTTACATCAGAGCCATCAGAATATAAATTGGTAAAACCACTACAGAGAGCAGGTTGGATTATGTAAAAATTAAAATTGAAACTAGAAATTCTACATTTCTGTTGTCCTAAATGTATTCTTGTAATGCAAAAAAAGTATAATTGAAATTATTCATGATATCACTGTTTGTAACAACAAAAGATTGGAAATAGTCCACCATATTTCATTGATTCTAAGAAAATTTTTTCTTCATATTTTGATAAAGCTAAAATCAGGCTATGGGCAGTGGCTCGTGCCTGTAATCCCAGTGCTTTGGGAGGCTGAGATGGATTGCTTGAGGCCATGAGTTCGAGACTGACCTGGACCACATAGTGTCTCTACAAAAAAGAAAAAAAAAACAAAAGAAGAAATTGGCTGGGCTTGGTGGCTTGCACCTACAGTCCCAGTTTCTCGGACGACTGAGGCAGGAGGATTACTTGAACCCAGGAAGTTGCAGTGAGCTGTGATTGTGCTGTTGTACTATAGACTGGGTGACAGGGGGAGACCCTATTTCTTTTTTTAAAAAAGGAAATTTAAAATTAAAACATTTTAAAAATAAAGACAAATTTTATTTTTTAATATATATTTTATATATATATATATTTTATATAAGTTGTGGGGTACAGTTAAGGGTTAGGTATATAAATATTCATTGTGCCGGTACCCTTGTTGATGAGGTGTGCCCCCTTTCCCCAGACAGATATTGACTGTTAATCCCACCTCCCTTCCCCTTCCCGTCCCCCGCCCCATAGTTTCCCGCCACTGTCAATCCTTTTCTTATAGTATTATGGTAGTTGTTCAAGGTTCATTTATGAGTGAGAACATGTGATGCTCAGATCTTTGTTTCTGTGAGAGATTACTCAGTATTATAAACTCTGATTCCATCCAGGTTGCTGCAAAATTAATGATTTTGTTCTTTTTTATGGCTGCGTAATATTCCATTGTGTATATGTACTACATTTTTTAAAATCCAGTCCTCTTTTGATGGACAGCATGGTTGGTTCCATAATCTTGCTATTGTGAACAATGCTGCAATAAACATGTGTGTGCAGGCATCTTTTTTATAGAGTGATTTGAGTTCTTCAGGGTATATTCCCAGTAGGGGGATCGCAGGGTCATATGGAAGGTCAATTTTTAGAACTTTTAGGAATCACCACACTGATTTCCACAGAGGCTGTACTACTTTACACTCCCACCAACAGTGTAGAAGTGTTTCCTATTCACCACATCTTCTCCAGCATCTGTTATTTTTTGAGTTATTGATAATGGCTATTCTGACTGGAGTTAGGTGGTATCTCAGTGTAGTTTTAATTTGCATCTCCTTGATGACTAGTGAGGTTGAACATTTCTTCATGTATCTGTTGGTCGCTCATATGTCTTCTTTTGAGAAGTGTCTGTTCATATCTTTTGCCCACTTTGTAACGGGTTGTTTGTTTTTTTCTTTTCAGCACGTTTGAGTTCCTTGTAGGTCCTTGATATTAGGCCTTTGTCAGACATGGAGTTGGCAAATACTTTTTCCCAGTCTGTGGGCTGTCTCCCTGCTCTCTTGATTTTTTTCTTTGACTTTGCAGAAGCTTGTCAGTTTAATGAGATCTTACTTGTCTATCTTATCTCTTATGGCCTGTGCATTTCAGGTTTTGCTCAGGAATTGGATGCCAGGCATGAACCATCGCATCCCACTTAGATGCAAGCTTGCAATGGTATTATAGTTATAATTGGAAACTTTTCCATTTTTTTATTAGTGGCATATAAAATAATCTTATGATTAATGACATTTTTTATTTGAAGAAATAGAATACTAAAATGGTATAAAGGAAATCCATGCAGTTTTGAAAGGATTAAGGTAGTTTACCATGTACTCAATGTGTATAGAACAATTTCTAACTTATGGTAAGTGAAAAAACAAGGTGCAGAACAGTGTGTCTTATGGCAAACTATTATTCGTGTTAAATGATAATAGATCTATAGATACCTATGCAGCTCTTGCTTAAAGTTAGTATTCCTGAAGATTCAACTTCATTTTGAAAACCCTACCTGGAAACCTATTTTCTGTTATTTAAAATACATTACATGTCAGATGGAGTGTGGTGACTTATGCCTGTAATCTCAGCACTTTGGGAGGCGAAGGTGAGAGGATTGCCTGAGCCCAGAGGTTTGAGACCAATCTGGGCAACTTGGTGAGACCTCATCTCTACAGTAAATAAAAAAATTAGCCAGATGTAGTGTTGCACACCCGTAGTTCCAACTACTTGGAAGGCCGAGACAGAAGGCTAGCCTGAGCCTAGTAGGTCAAGACTGCGGTAGCTGTGAGCGTGCCACTGTGCTCCAACCTGGGTGACAGAGTGAGACTCCAACTCAAAGAAATAATTAATTAATTAATCAAATATGTTACATGTTAACTTCAGTCTGCTGTTTCCAAACCATGACTGAAGCATAGAAAGCTGCCAGCTTAGGAAATTTTTAAATTTCTTAGGATATAAAAATACTTAAACATTTCTTCCTGATTACTAAATAGTTGTTTTATTTTTAAGTAGAAGTCTTACCCCATCATCCAGGCTGGAGTGCAGTGGCACGCTCATGGCCACCCCAGTGTTGACCTGCTGGGCTCCGGCAATCCTTCTGCCTCAGGCTTCCAAGTCGTCGGAACTATAGGCACGCACTAGCGTACCTGGCTAATTTTTTATTTATTGTAGAGATGAGTTCTCAGCAAGTTACCCAGGCTGATCTCGAACTCACGGGCTCAGGCAGTCCACTCGCCTTGGCCTCCCAAAGTGCTGGGATTACAGGCTAAGCCACCAAGCCTGGCCAGTTAATTTGATTGTTAACACACAGTTGCTTTTTATGCAGTATGCAGTAACACGTAAAAATCTCTTTCGTTGACACTAAAGAGGTTTTTATAAATCTCTTCTGGTTTTATTTCAAATATATCTCCAGACATCTCACACATCTTTTTTTTTTTTTTGAGACGAAGTCTCACTCTTTTGCCCAGGCTGGAGTGCAGTGGCATGCTCACGGCCACCTCAGCCTCGACCTGCTGCTGAGCTCAGGCAATCCTTCCACCTCAGCCTTCTGAGTTGCTAGAATTAGAAGCATGCACCATCACGCTGGCTAATTTTTGACTTTATTGTAGGATGAGGTCTCGCCATGTTGCCCAGTCTGGTCTTGAACCCACGGGCTCTGGCAGTCTTCTTGCCTCAGCCTCCCAAAGCGCTGGGATTGCAGGCGTGAGCCACAGCGCCCAACCAAAGAAATGTTTTCTAGACACTTGCTATGTTGCCCAGGTTGGTCTTGAGCTCCTTGGCCTGAAGCATTCTTCCTGCCGTGGCTTCCCAAAGTGTGGCGCTTATAAGCATGAGCCACTGCAGCCGACTGAGAAACCCTTTTTTGGTTGAGAAGAGATAGCTTTTCCTTAATACGCAGATGAGTTTTTCTGGATAGGGGATAGGGTCTTTGTAGAAGTTGTCCTTCTACCTTATGTGCCCCTTCGAAATTTATATTTTTCTTTGGAAAAAGGAAATAACAATGAATACATATTAGGCACTAAATATTGATCTAGAATCCAGATATTTTGGATTGTTCCATTTAATGAAATAGCCATTAGTGTGCTCATTTTATAAAGTGTTACCCTTTGAAAAAGTCATAGAGTGGCTGGGCTCAGTGGCTCAGCCTGTAATCCCAGCACTTGGGAGGCCAGTGGATTGCCTGAGCCCGCGGGTTTGAGACTTGCCTAGGCAACTTGGCAAGACCTCGTCTCTACAATAAATCAAAAATTAGCCGGGCATGGTAGCTCGTGCCTGTAGTTCCGGCTACTTGGAAGGCTGAGGCGGAAAGATCGCCAGAGCACAGCAGGTCGAGGCTGTGGTGGCCGGGAACAGGCCACTGCACTCCAACCTGGGAAATAGAGTGAGACTCCAACTCAAAAAAAAAAAAAAGAGAAAAAGTCATAAAGCTACTGAGTCTGCTATTCATGCAGAAACCTGACTTTGAAATCAGTATTTCTGCCTTTTACCTTTTCCCTTCTCAGGAAAAGCTGAAACTGAAAATAGAAGGGGACTGGGGAAGAACAGCAAACATGCAGCTCCCCAGATCGCAAAGCAAGATGTAGCTGTCAGAAAAGCTGAGTTATACACAGAACTGGTTCAGCCCAATGAGTTCCCCTTGGGGTCTTCATACAGTAGCCAAAGGCAAGTGTAATTTTAGTTAGTCACAAATCAAGTTTCCTAAGTACAGGCTCTACAGAACCTATACCTTCTTAATGGAATGAGTCTAAACAATAGAGGTGAGGACCAGATAGTAAACAAAATTAGAATTTTCAGTCTACAATAAGAGGTCTCAGCTTTAGGGCTGCAGTAGATAAGGAAAAGGATTGGGGACAAGGAGATGGAAGGGGAGTAGACACCTCAGATGCTGTATATAAAGGGACTGCTTATTTCTCAGGACAGAAACCATCACTTTTAAAGGATAAATCAAAAGACATTAAGCAGCTGCTTAGGAGAGTGAAGTGTGGATACTGCTTGAGCCTGGGAATTCGAGTCCAGCCTGGGCGATGGAGCAAGACTCCGTCTCCATTAAAAAAAAAAAAAGTGGCAAAAGTTTCTCTTTTTTTTAATAAACTTTTTATTTTAAATATGTGAGGTACAATTCAGGGTTAGGTAGACGAATGTTGGTTATGCATGTGCCCTTGTGGCCCCCCCCCAAAAAAAGTAGGATTTATTAAGAGGACAGAAAAGCTCCCACAGTGGGAGGGGACCCGAGGGGCTTGCCCCCTTTCTTATAGTATTACAGTAATTGTTCAAGGTCTGCTTATGAGTTGAGTACATGTGATACTTGGTTCTTTGTTTCTGTGATAGATCACTGGCAAAATTTTCAAGTGAAGATTTAGAACAGGTAAGTGTAGAATGCTGTTTATCGTTCTAGTACCTGTTTTTAATTAGAAAAGGTAGAATTGACTAGTTAGAGAAGCAGATTGGACATGATCAAAGTAGATTACAAGAGGCACTCCCTGGTGAAGAATTAAATGGAATTAGTTGCACATTTATTGAATGCTTATATGTTCCAGTGACCATAGTAAAGGGGATATATAGTATTACATAAGATGCTCTTCTTTCTGAGGCTTTGCCACTTATTTTAGGAAATAAAAAGGGAAGAATCTTAAGAGTGAGTGCTATTAAGGGCTCAGAAAGAATGTCGCCGGACTCGGTGGCTCGGCCTATAATCCCGCACCTTTGGGAGGCTGAGGTGAGTGGATTGCCTGAGCCTGCAGGTTCAAGACCCGCCTGGGCAACTTGGCGAGTCCTCATCTCTACAATAAATCAAAAATCAGCCGGGCGTGGTAGCGCGCGCCTGTAATTCCAGCTACTTGGAAGGCTGAGGTGGAAGGATCGCCCGAGACCGGCAGGTTGAGGCTGCGGTGGCCGGGAGCGGCCACTGCACTCCAGTCTGGGTGACAGAATGAGACTCCAACTCAAAAAAAAAAAGAATGTCTAGGGATGACTTCACAGGGAAGCCCTGAGGAGGGAGGAATAGTCCTTATCAAGATGGGAGACACATATCCAAGACAGTTGCCGCTGACAGAGGGCAGGCAGGCCTGGTTGGAGCGGAGAATGTCCATAGCGCAGTGGATTTCATCCTTTTTTTTTTTTTTTTTTTTTATAACAAGAAATCATTCCAAATATTTTTTTTAAATGTTGATCCCCAGTATGTAAAAGGGGGGGAACAGTCGTTTTAGCAGAAACAGAGTTCTAGGTCTCTAGGAATAGTGCAAAAATTATAACTAGAAAGCCACAGTGGGAGGTTGGTTAGAATAGGTACAAATCTCATACTTACTGAGCGTTTACTATGTGCTGAACACTTAACAGATAACTCATTTAATTCATAACAAGCTTGTGAGACGCTGTTATTCCCATTTTGTAAAAGAAACTGAGGCTTAGGGAAGTTTAGTAAGTTGCCCAAGGATAAGAAACCAGTAAACTTCAGGATCAGGATTCAAGCTTTGGTCTTTCTGCTCTTAAAACTCATGCTCTTAACTACCACACTGAGGCTTGAAATGCTGCTCCAGATGGAATTGTGTTTTGTAAGCCAGAGGCTATTTTCTTTTATTTATTTGTTTGTTTATTCATTTATTTGTTTATTTTGAATTGGAGTCTCACTGTCACCCAGGCTGGAGTGCAGTGGCATACTCATGGCCACCGCAGCCTTGACCTGCTGGTCTCAGGCGATCCTTACACCTCAGCCTTCCAAGTAGTTGGAACTTTAGGCACGCGCCTCCATGCCTGGCTTTTTTTGTTGTTGTTTTTTTCCACTTATTGTAGAGATGAAGTCTCGCCAATTTGCCAGGCTGGTCTTGAACCCATGGGCTTAGGCAATCCTCTCATCTTGGCCTCCCAAAGTTCTGGGATTATAGGCCTGATCCACTGCCTATCCACAGAGGTAATTTTTGATCAGAGGAGTGGTATAGACTTTTATAGCAAGATGAGATAGTAAAGATAATTTAATCTAAAGTTCATTTGACAGATGAAGACATTTAGGTTAGTGTCCAGAATGTCTTAGTGACAGTACTGAAACCCAAATCCAAAGTATTTTATTTATAATCAAATGCTTTTTCTGTTATTTCAGCCCAGGCATTTGTGGTGAAAGTAAAATAAATACTAGTGTTGTCAGCTGGGTGCAGTGGCTCACGCCTGTATCCCAACACTTTGGGAGGCTGAGGCAAGAAAATTTCCTTAGCCCAGAGATTTGAGACCAGCCTGGACAACATGGCGAGACCTCATCTCTACAATAAATTAAAAAATTAGCCTGTCATTGTGGTGCTTGCCTGTAGTTCCAGCTACTTGGAGCACCTGAGCCCAGCAGGTCGAGACTGTGGTGGCCGTGAGCATGCCACTGCCCTCCAGCCTGGGCGACAGAGTGAGACTCCAACTTGGGGGGGGAAAGAAACACACATACACACACACACACACACTCTAGTGTTGTCAAATTATGTCTGAGGATGGAGATGGAAAACCATTTAGACAGTTGTCTGAGTATGAGTAGTATGAATAGCAGGTCAGAGCTTGGAATAGAGTGACAGCAGTGGAATCGGAAAGGAAGGGGCAGATGTGGAGGTTGATGCAATGCAGTGTATCGTCAGTTCGTGCATGTGTTAGACTAGCAAGCCCCTGTTCCCTGAGTTTAGTGTGAATCCTTTATAGTAGCTAACATTTATTAAGTGTTTACTGAGTGCTTGCACATGGATTATCACATTAAAGTCCTCTTTGAGGTAGATACGTCTCCTATTTTACAGATAAGGCAATTGACATTCTGAGCAATAATTTGCCTAAGATCTTTTTTTTTTTAGACTTTTAATTTTTTTATTTTAAAGATGTGAGGTAGAATTCAGGGTTAAGTATACAAATGTTCATTATGCAGGTACCATTATGATGAGTTGTGCCCCTCCTTGCCACCCCCCAGATTCCCACTACTGCCAATCCCACCTCCCCCTGCCCCCTCCCAAGATCTTATAGCAAAGAAGTGGAATCATGATGTCAAAACCTGTACTTTTAATCCATCATCTACAGTGCACTTAAACTGTAGGTGTCCACTCACTTCTGTCTCCTGGAGAGATGGGATGGGGGTAAGAAATACCAGTACTACCGAATTGTAATAGACAGCACTTATTCTGACCAGAAAAATTGGAGGTAGCTTGCCATATATTTTCTTAGGGCCCTTGAAGTGGTCATGTATATTCTTCATGATTGGTATAAATTCACCTGAAACTGAGGTAAATTGAGTGGTAAGAATTTTTGCCAAGTTTTTAGGGATGGTGATTGATCTGCAGGGAAGAAGAAAATATCCTAACTTTTGTCTTACACCATAGTATCTGCCCTGATCTCTTACACTTTGTATTTCTCTCCCATGGCATTTTTAATATACTCTCTTGTATAACTTTTGTGTATGTGTCTCTTGTGTCCTCAGTAGACCATTGGCTTCTGAAGGATAGTAATTACCATGCATTTATGTGTTCTTGGTATTGCTTTTTTTGTTTCGTTTCTGTGTATGTTTATTGAAACCTTGAAATGTGCCCAATCTCTCTTTAAGAGTGAATAAGATACAAGCTCTGCCTTCTGAAGCTTATATCTAATAGAGAGACATATGTTACAACTTCAGTATAATGTAGTATAGTGGCTATTATAATAGTGAAGTTAAAGGGGCTTAATAGAGAATTAAGCACTATGTCTTTGAATTTCCATTTATTCCTTTAATGATTGACAGGTGAAAAATCTCAGGTTGTGAGAATAAGGAAGCAAGCAACTATTTCACATCTGTCCAACTAAGTAGTGGATACATGAAGTACAGGTATTGGTAGGTTAGTGGAATCTGCATTCTGCCATGAGAAACGCTGGTAAAATGTATGTTTTATGTATGTGTGTGTATATATATATGTATATGTATGTATATCAGAGTCTTACTCTGTCGCCCAGGCTGGAACGCAGTGGCACACTCACGACAATTGTGGCCTCAACCTGCTGGGCTCAGGTGATGCTTCTGCCTCAGCCTTCCAAGTAGCTGGAAGTACAGGTGTGCGCCACCACACTGGATAATTTTTTGATTTATTGTAGAGACGAGGTCTCACCAAGTTCCCAGGGTGGTCTTGTGTCCCTGGGCTCTGGCAATCCTCTTGCCTCTGCCTCCCAAAGTGCTGGAATTACAGGCGTGAGCCACCACACCTGGCCAAAAAAATTAGTTTATTAAAGAAAAGGCTAAAAAATTGTTTATTTAAAAATTTCCAACAAAATTAAAAACAACAGGACTTAAAATTTAGAAGAAAGAATAAAGTAATACTCTCACCTCGGCCTCCCAAAGTGCTGGGATTATAGGCGTGAAGCACTGCACCCAGTTGTTTTTTTCTTTTTTTGTTTTTTTTTTTTTGGGAGGGGGTTGAGTTGGAGTCTCACTCTGTCGCCCAGACTGGAGTACAGTGGCACGTTCCCGGCCACCGCAGCCTCAACCTGCTGGGCTCCAGCGATCCTTCTACCTCAGCCTTCCAAGTAGCCGGAACTACAGGCGTGCGCTACCACGCCCAGCTAGTTTTTGATTCATTGTAGAGACGAAGTCTCGCCAAGTTGTCGAGGCGGGTCTTGAACCTGCGGGCTCAGGCAATCCACTTGCCCAGCCTTCCAAAGAGCTGGGATTACAGGCTGAGCGACCGAGCCTGGCCTGTTTTTGTTTTATTTAATAAGAGTCTCACTGTTGTCCAGGCTGGAGTGCAGTGGCACGCTCATGGCCACCGCAGCCTCAGCCTGCTGGGTTGAGACAATCCTTTCTCCTCAGCCTTTCAAGTAGATAGAACCACAGTCACGCGCCACTATGCCTGGCTAATTTTTTGATTTATTGTAGAGATAAGGTTTCACCAAATTGCCCAGACTGGTCTTGAACCCCAGGGCTCAGGCACTCCTCTTGCCTCTGCCTCCCAAAGTGCTGGGATTACAGGCATGAGCCACCATGCCTGGCTATATACCTATATGTTTTTCATTTTTCTCTCCAATATATAAAGTGATGCCACTGAAGGGAATGAGAAACTTAAGTGTTTATCTGGGGCCAAACTGCTCAAGTTTAGAGAAGCTACTTTTACTATAAAAGTCTTCTGACTTCAGTGCTTTTGCCATTAGACTTAACGGTTCTCAGCAGAATCACCTTGGGTGCTTTTTTAAAATGTCGATTCCAATCCGGGCATAATGGTTCATGCCTGTAATCTCAGCATTTTGGATGGCTAAAGTGGGAGGATGGCTTAAGCCCAGGAGTTTGAGACCAGCCTAAACAGCATAGCGAGACCTCATCTCTGAAAAAATTTTTAAAATTAGCTGAGTGTGGTGGCATGGACCTATGGCCCCAGCAAATTGGGAGACTGAGGCAGAAGGATTACCTGAACCCAGAAGCTTGAGGCTGCGGTGAGCAGTGATTATGTTACTGCACTCCAACCTGGGCAACAGAATGAGACATTGATTCAACAACAACAAAAAATAGTAGATTCTGACCTGTACACCTCAGTAGGTATAGGGTGGAGTTTAGGAAATTATATTTTAAATAGATTTCCACAAAACAAAAACATTTATTTTTTCCTTTTGAGTCGGAGTGTCACTGTCACCCAGGCCAGAGTACAGTGACACGCTCATGGCCACCGCAGCCTCAACCTCCTGGGCTCAGGCAATCCTTCTGCCTCAGCTTTCCAACTAACAGAACTACAGGAGCACGCCACCATGCCCAGCTAATTTTTTGATTTATTGTAGAGATGAAGTCTTACTAAGTTGCCCAAGCTGGTCTCAAAACCGTGGGCCCAGGCAGTCCTCTTGCCTGGGCCTCCCAAAGTGCTGTGATTACAGGCATGAACCACAGTAACCAGCTTTCCCACCAAAAAAATTAATGCAAATGGAGTGGACCATGGGTGGGAAAACATTGCTTTGGCTCATATGGATAAGATAGGCTTCTTAGAAAATTCTCTTCATTATAGCAAGTAGGGTGGACAGTGTTTTTTTTTTTAATTTATCTAATGTATTAGTGATTTTGGTCTGAAGTGTATACTGCTATTTGTTTTTGTTTATGGTTTTTTCCGTAGTCTGATTTACATTGCTTCCTTCCTTATTATTTATAGACTTTTTGACCTACATTGACTTGCATCATTGAAATGAAAGTGGTTTGGTAGGATACCTAGGTGAGAAAGTAGAGGGTCCCAGGAACCGTCTTAAGTGAGCAGTATAGGGTGTGTAGTGCTAGTGGTTTCTTTGTAAGCAGAATAGTCCACCCAGGCGGAAATAGTTAAAAATATAATCCATAGTCAATAAATAGGAACTACCTTAGACACAAAAGTACTTTCAAAGCTACATCAAGTCATAGAGTTTTAGAAGTTGGAAAAGGAATTTCTAGGGATGGCTCTTAGCAGAGACTCAAAGAAATCAGGGGGATTTTGAGTAATTTTGGTCTACTTGACTTCCTGGCTGTACTCTCACTTTCTGCCCAGGCCTCATCCGGTACACACTTGATGTCCATGGGTTCTATCCTTTGCCATTTAGTCACAGTATATGTGCTTTTGTCTACTCTGGGTGATGGAAATATAAAAGGAAACAACCAGCATTTCAGTAATGCTTAATGTGTTCTGGTTTATTTAGATTAAATTTATTTTCTTAGATTATCTGTACTGTATGTTTAAATTGGAGAAGATCTTGCTAAAATCATGCTTTTAAAAATTCATTAATTTGGGATGCATTAATGTGTGTATAATGTTGTTTTTCAAATTCAATAGTCACTAATTTGGTTAGTGGAATGATAGATGGAAAGATTTGGGGGTAATACTTTGATTATTGATCTTACATAGTAACTTTCTTCATCTGTAAATGAGGTTGTTTCATTACATAAATTGAATGTAAAACATTTAGAATTTATCATAGCTTCTGTTTTAAATTATCTTTCATTTTAAAGTATTTATTTTCAAAAATGCTGAATTTGGAAATAAAGGGAAGCCTTTTTTTTTTTTTGAGTTGGAGTCTCACACTGTTGCCCAGGCTGGAGTGCAGTGGCACTCTCATGGCCACCGCAGCCTCTACCTGCTGGGCTCAGGGAAGCCTTCCACCTCAGCCTTCCAAGTAGGAGGAGCCACAGTCACTCACAACCATGCCTGGCTAATTTTTTTGATTTGTTGTAGAGATGAGGTCTTGCCAAGTTGTCCAGGCTGGTCTCGAACCCCTGGACTCAGGCAATCCTCTCGCCTCTGCCTCCCAAAGTGCTGGGATTACAGGTGTGAGCCACTGTGTCCAGTGACTTTCTTCTTTTTTTATTTTCTGATGCTGTAAGAAATTCTGTATAATGATTTGTAGTTTACAAAGCATCTCTCATTTGTCATCTCTTTTGATTTGTATGCCAGCCCTAAAAGTGGGGATAGTATTTTCATTTTGCAAGGGAGGCTGCTGAGACTAGGGCATAAGTTGTCAGAAGTCACACAAATGTTCAGATATCATCCCTTATTGGAGAACTGATATTTGCAGCCCAGCCTTTTTAAGGGACTACCTAGAAGAATATAGAAATAAATTAATAAAAAGTGAGATGGAAGGTGTTTACTATGGAAAGTGTAATGAAGTTAGAAAGTTCAAATGAAGCTGAAAAGTCTCTTAGGGTTCTAGAATGATCCCAGGATAGTAAAATTCTCAGTGTAGTTATGGAAAACTTAACCAATAGTAAGAAAATACCACTCTAAGAAGGCATTTGATTGTTGGATTATTGTACCACAGGACTGGCCACTATCTGCCTGACTCCGACAGATATTATCTATTCAAATATTTTCCACTCTTTAGAATTGAAGTGAACATTATAGGTCATTAAGTCTTTCTAACTGCTTTATTTTTGGATCATGAAACTAATATAGCTAGTAATAAGTTATACACCCATTACTGATAGAACTGTGATTCTGATCCCCATGTTCCATGTTGCAACTCTTTATAAGAACATTCTTTTGGAATTCATTTTTCTTCCTTCTCCTTCCTTCCCTTCCTTCCCCTTCCATCCCCTTCTGTCCCCTCTCGTCCCCTCCTTCCCTCTCTCTCTTCCTTCCTCCCTCAACCTGTCTTTCAGCGGTGTCTCACTATGTTGCCTAGGCTGAACTCGAACTCCTAGGCTTAAGCTATTCTCCTGCTTCAGCCTCTTGCAGGGCTGGAATTATAAGCATGAGCCACTGTGCCAGGCCTTGGAATTATGTAGATTGTAATCCACTGGTAGTTTTTGGTCCACCTACATGTGCATAGGAGTGTGCTAGGTACTTAAGTTTAGGTAGCAATTAATTTTTACTTGGAACTGCTTTTTTTGTTGTTGTTTAGTTTTTATTTCTCTTCAATTCAACTAGACATGGAAGGGAATAAGGAAAATATGGAACCCAAAGAATTGTAGTAAGAGCACAAAGATTATAGGGATACTGTGAGCAAATGGCATGAAGGGGCTGCTCTCCTGAGCTATAGAAGGAACGATCTGGTAGTTTAAGATACAAGTCAAATTTATTAGAGTTGTCCACAGTCAGCAATGGTGATCTTCTTGCTGGTCTTGCCATTCTTGGACCCAAAGCCTTCCTTGGCTTGCACAACATTCATGCCCTCTTTCACCTTGCCAAAAACTACGTTTGCCATCCAACCATTCAGTCTTAGTAGTGCAGATGAAAAACTGGGAACCATTTGTGCTGGGTCCAGCATTTGCCATGGACAAGATGCTAGGACCTGTGTGCTTCAAGATGAAGCTCTCATCATCAAATATCTCCCCATAGATGGGCTTGCCGCCAGTGCCATTATGGTATATAAAGTCACCACCCTGGCACATAAACCCTGGAATAATTCTGTGAAAGCAGGAACCCTTATAACCGAATCCTTTCTCTCCAGTGCTCAGAGCACGAAAGTTTTCTGCTGTCATTGGAACTTTGTCTGCAAACTGCTCAAAGGTGACGTGGCCCAAGGGCTTACCATCGAGGACGATGTCGAAGAACATGGTGAGGTTGACCATGGCTGATGGGGAGAGGCTCAAAGCAGCAGTGTCTACAAAGCTGGAACTGTTTTTTTAAAAAAATGTTTTCAGAATTTTGAATAGACCACTTATCCTAAACTAATTTCCTGAAGAACACCATTATTATGAGGACTGAGGTTTCCCATCACTGAAATTCGTTATGGCAACTTTACCAGTTCAGATGTTTTTATAAGTTTTTTGTTGATAGATATGAAGTGTAAGTTCTCCAGTAGTTTTTTAAACATTTGGCACCATTTCCCCTTGACTCCTAATGAGTGATAACACACACACATAGCAAATTGAATAAGTGTCTGGTGTACAATAGTGTAGAGCTCAAATATTTCATTATAATTGATGTATGTAACGTATATATATATATATCACTGTATAATATAATCATATGTTCTACTTGATACAATAATTCCTTGATTATAAAAGAGTTAAATCATTAGTATCTTTTGATGTTAAGCAGAAAGTACCATGATGGCTCAATATTTACAGCTGAACAAGTTTCAGACCCACTGTGAACATGTTCATTCTGTGTCTACAGGGCTTTTTTGTTTTAACCCTTTGTACTTGGAGACATCTCATGAATTACCTACTAGCAACTTAATAAGACAGACCCTATACTGAGACATGATCCATCAGTGAGAAGCAGTTTCCAGGAATTCCGAGTGTGTCCTTCCTTCCACATCCTCTTCAAACAACAAACTGGACAGTAAATTACATATTATTGACGTGGGAAAAAAAAAAAACAAGACTGTGAATCACTTCATATTAAATAGCGTTGAAACCAATTTTTTTTTGTGATGATATTTGGCTTATAGTGGAATTTTGGACATTGAGGAACTTATTTATGACAAAAATCAAAATAGTATATCTCATATTTTTCTGACATGTGGTAACGTGTAATACAATCACCGATATGCATTGCAGGTTCATTGATATGTGTTGTGCAGTAGGAATTGATGTCTTCCACCTGGTGGTTTTCTGTTCAAGCAGACAATGCAGTCTTGTTTTCTTTCTCCCACGTCAATAATATGTAATTTACTGTCTTGTCTGTTGTTTGAAGAGGATGTGGAAGGAAGGACACACTCGGAATTCCTGGAAACTGCTTCTCACTGATCGATCATGTCTCAGTATAGAGTCTGTCTCATTATTTACTTTTTTTGTGCAATTTGAATGGAAAACTTCAGGGAAACATACATTTTTTTAAAATTTGCACTGGCACAAGTTTGACCTGTGTCTCCCTATCTCTCTTTTTTTAAACCAGCCATCTTTTTATGTCCCCTCAGAGGTGACATTTGAGTGGTTTGCTAGATTTACAGTGTCCCTTTAGAGGGGGCATCTAAGTGCAGAGGGTTGAATTTTATTTTCTGAGTTGGAGTCTCACTCTGTTGCCCAGACTGGAGTGCAGTGGCACATACATAGCTACTGTAGCCTCGACCAGCTGGGCTCATCTGATCCTTCTGCCTCAGCCTTCAAGTAGCTGCACCATCACGCCCAGCTGATTTTTTGTAGAGACAAGGTCTTACCAAGTTGCCCAGGCTGGTCTTGAACCCCTGCAATTCTCTCGACTCTGCCTCCCAAAATGCTGGGATTACAGGTGTGAGCCACTGTGCGTAACAGTCAACAAATGCTTTTTTGTTTGTTTTTGTTTGAGTCGGAGTCTCACTCTGTCACCTAGACTGGAGTACAGTGGCAGCTCCTGGCCACTGCAGCCTCAACCTGCTGGGCTCCAGCGATCCTTCAGCCTCAGCCTTCCAAGTAGCCGGAATTACAGGCATGGCCTACCATGCCCGGCTGATTTTTCAAATTTATTGTAGAGATGAGGTCTCGCCAAGTTGCCCGGGCGGGTGTCGAACCCGTGAGCTCAGGCAATCCACTCACCTCAGCCTCCCAAAGCCCGGGATTACAGGCTGAGCCACCGAGCCCGGCTAACAAATGCTTTTTAATTAAATAGTTCTCTGTCCCCTGTACTGTGGTTAAGTATTCAGGATACAAACATAAGTAAAACTCAGAGGACAAAAGTGCTGCCACCTTTTTTTCTGTTTTTTGTTTTTTTGTTTCTTTGCTTTTGTTTTTGAGTCAGTCTTACTCTGTCACCCAAACTGGAGGACACAATGGAGCCTTGACCGCCTAGGCTCAGGTGATCTTTCAACCTCAGCCTCCAAAGTAACTGGGACTACAGGTACATACCACCACTCCTGACTTTTTTTTTTTTTTTTGGTAGAGACAAGGACTTGCTATGTTGCCTAGGCTGGTGTTGAACTGTTGAACTCCTGGGCTTAAGCAATTCTCTTGCCTTGGCCTCTCAAAGTGCTGGGATTACAGATATGAGGCCATCATGCCCAGCAACTGCCTAAGAACAAAGCTAAGGACCTTTTATTGTTTTTCCCCCACCTCCTAAACCCTGTGTTTTAGACTATTTTACCCCAAAATTGCATTTATTAAATTGGTTTTCCCATTTAAAACATAAGTTGATCTTAGCACAGATCTTGATCTTGACAATCTTCAGTGAGTGAATCAATATATATATATATTTTTTTTTTTTTGAGTTGAATTCTCCCTCCCTCCCTCCCTATGATCATAGCTCACTGCAGCCTCAAGCTCCTAGGCTCAAGCGATCCTCCTGCCTCACCCTCCTGAGTTAGCTGGGACTAGAGGCGTGAGCTACCAAACTGGTGGGCTCAGGCAGTCATCTCACCTCCACCTCACAAAGTGCTGGGATTACAGGCATGAGCCACCATTCCTGGCATTAATGTCAGTTTTTAAAGACAACTTAAGACATCTTTAAGACAACTTCAGACATTTTTAAGCTTTTTGAACTGCTTGTTGCATTAGCTCCACAAATGTTGTTTTTTCTTCCTTTCATGCCAGAAGTTCAAGCTGTTAAGATTATTTTGCCTATTTATTGGCAATTACTGGGGTATGGTGCTGCTTTTTTAAAAATCACCACTATATGCTCAGTGCCTAGAACAGTGCTGTCGTATAGTAGGAAGTCAATAAATATTTGTTATAGATATTTGTGTCAAATGAATCTCTGTAAGGGGAAAGGCAGCAGAGATAAATTGTGATGGTCTTATATCTGTTGACAGTCCAGCCCATGTTTTGTTCTTTGGGTTTTTGTTTTTGTTTTTTCCCACCCCCCGGTTTGTTTGTTTTTTGAGTTGGAGTCTCACTCTGCCACCCAGACTGGAGTGTAGTGGCCACTCCCGGCCACCGCAGCCTCGACCTGCTGGGCTCTGGCGATCCTTCCGCCTCAGCCTTCCGAGTAGCCGGAATTACAGGTGTGCGCTACCACGCCCGGCTAATTTTTTCTTTTTGGTTTCTTGTAGAGATGAGGTCTCGCTGCCCAGCCAGGTCTCAAACCCACGGGCTCAGGCAATCCACTCACCTCACCCTCCCAAAGGTGTGGGATTACAGGCTGAGCCACCGAGCCCGGCAGCCCATGTTTTAATCACTTTAGAAGCTTCTTTATTTCTAATTTATTTCTGCAGGGAAGTCATATGTCTTCTATTTCTGTAGTGTGGCTATTTACCAGGTTAATATCTTCTTCCCTGTTGTTCTGTCCCTAGTGTTTGTACCTTTTAAAATAGTGCTTCTAGCCGGGCTCGGTGGCTCAGCCTGTAATCCCATGAATTTATTTCTGCAGGGAAGTCATATGTCTTCTATTTCTGTAGTGTGGCTATTTACCAGGTTAATATCTTCTTCCCTGTTGTTCTGTCCCTAGTGTTTGTACCTTTTAAAATAGTGCTTCTAGCCGGGCTCGGTGGCTCAGCCTGTAATCCCATGCCTTTGGGAGGCTGAGGTGAGTGGATTGCCTGAGGCCGCGAGTTCGAGATCCTCCTGGGCAGCGAGACCTCATCTCTACAATAAATCAAAAAATCAGCCGGGCGTGGTAGCGCATGCCTGTAATTCCGGCTACTCGGAAGGCTGAGGCAGAAGGATCGCTGGAACCCAGCAGGCGAGGCTGCGGTGGCTGGAGTGGCCACTGCACTCCAGTCTGGGCGACAGAGTGAGACTCCAACTCAAAAAAAAAAAATAGTGCTTCTGACCAAATAAAGAAAGAATATTTCTCTACAGTTCAGTTCTTTGTATCAGATCTGTAGATTGTTGTATCCTTAACCATTTAAAAATCAAAACTGATTCTTGAGGGATTGTTCTCAGTGACAGAGCAGCCATAGACAACCAGTGGATTTTTGCATTTGCCCTTAATCTCTCTTTAGCTATAAGTCATGCCTTCACGTTCTAGCAAGACCTACATATGTATAAGTCCTTTTAGGAACTACTGTTATTGTAGAAGTAAAACTCTCTTTTAAAATACAGAGAGTAGTATTCTAGTTAGTCAGTGAAACATCATTGAAAATTTTGATTTAGAAAATGTGAATAGCAGTTTTTTTCTTCAGATAAATACATCGATATTGGCATCATCTTGACTTGGCGTGTGTTTTCTTTCTCTTCTCTGGTTGACCAGGGTACGGTCATGGTGTCTGTAGACCTTTCGTTGAGAATGACCATTTCTTTTAAGGACAATATTTAGTGGTCTGGTTGAAGTTGCCTTCTTTGGAGTGAAATGAACAACAGAAGTATTCTCAATAATTTAATAGATTGTAAATCATATTTGCCACTACTTTAAAAGAAACCAAGAAATAGGAAACCTGGATTTTATTTTGACTAGAAATTGAGGTTCCTGGCGTATACATATCCAGCAGACATTCTGTTACTACTTCCTTTTTGAAAAGTCATCACTACAAATTGTTCAGATGTTCTCAGTGATAAGATTTATTACTGATGGCAAATAAATGAATTGAGGGTTTTTTTTCATTTTTTAAATCTGCAACTTCTTCTGCTGTATATTATTTGGTGTCTTTTCCCACTGGAATTTTTCCTTGTTCTGTAGCCTTTTTCATAAGGTTAAGAAATTACCTGGCCCAAATAGTAATGACCTCTTCAGATTGCTTTGAAAGTCTTACTGTTTATTTTCTGTGAGTTACCTCTGAGTGGAGTAATTTTAAATGTGACAACTCTTCTGATGCTGTTTTCTCTTGAGTTTCTTTGGAGCTCTCCTTCAAAGGTTTGCTTTGTTGTGTACAGAAAGAAATGTTGGTGGGCCTGGGAAGTCTTCATGAACAGGAAGCAGAGTTCTGGGGAGAGGAGAGCCACTTAAAGAATTATGTTCGTTCATAATAGAACTCAAATGCACAGAGTTGTCCAAGCACTGAAGAACAAGGTTATTTTCTAGACCTCTTAATTATTATATACATTTTAATGAGGTCATGAGGACACCCCCTCCCCAAGCCTCCTAGAGTTTTTTTTAGTGAAGCAAATGACTTGATCACTGTCCAGTTATCTGATTAAGTCTTTGACATGATTTAAGAAAAAGTCCCACCTGGGCCCTGAATACTGCTGGACCAGAATGAGCAGTTACATGAGAGATCAGGAGCTAGCGCAGTTCTCTCACTTGAAACTGACATCCTCTCCCTGCATTTTGAAGAGAAGATTGACCATGTTCTCAAGTGGCTGTGCAAAAATCTCACACCCTGGACTGACCAGTATGAAAACAGCTGCTGCAGCACAAAGTGTCCTTTCTCTGTCCCCAGCTGAAATTGGGGGAGGGACAAAGCCCAATTGTTGCTTACCCCATCCTATCTGCCTGCTAGAAGGCCTGTTTCCTACCCTCATGGTTTCTGCCTAACAATTGGTGTTTCTTTTTTACAGCATTATGACCCTGGACTTGTTGTGGTGATGGTAAACTTAGCAGTGGTAATTGTTTACTTTCAGACGAATTACTCCTTTTGTCATCAGTGCACCAGTATGTTAGGCTTACTTCTCTGTTGTAGCCTTCATCCTTCTGCTTGGTCTTTTTCATTTTCCTTTCCTTTCCTTATGCAACTTGTCTGATCCTTGTTCATTAAGGGTAATGTTAAGAAGGGATGTATTTGTTTGTATTAGAACTGCCAACAAAATCAGTTAAAACATTAAATTCTAATACTGTCAAAAACTTGATTTCTCCCACGATGTAATGGGCACTAGCACTTGCTACTGCAATTTAAAAATAAATTAAAACAAACTTTGACTGCCTTAGAAGGCAAAAGTACTAATGCAGCATTTGTAAACAGGGGTTTACAGCAGTAATGAATTTGTACCAAAATATTCTTGATTCTTGCTAAACAAAATCTGACAGATCAAAAAGATAACCAAAATAAAGTCAATTCCTTGGACATTTCTTTTTAATTCTTTCATTGGACCATTTGTTTTTACCAGTAAATCCCTGATTGAGACGTTATGAAAGTGATATTGCACCTAGGAAGTCATTTTTATAACCTGTCTTTAATTTGGTCCTTTTGCTAAAGATTGCAGTCACTGCTTATTTATTATACCATTGGGCGTGAAATAATAGTGCATTTTTATTTTATTTTACTGGCAGTCTTTGATAGTTTCTAAAAGAAGCCTGTATTCTAGAAGTTTTCCTCCCCCCCAGCATAAGATGTTCTTTATTTACTTAAACTGTTTTTTAAACTGATAATTACTCCTACTTACTGTTTAAAAGCAATAATGGGATATTAGCTATAAGTAGTGAAACTTCTGAGTTTTTCATTACATCTTCAGGAAAAAAAACAAATTCCACATATACAGAGCAACTGAATACGAGTGGTTGCTGGTTATTGTGAAAATGGTTTCTTCTTTTTTCTGCAGGACCAAAACCAGTCACGATAATGGCGTTTATTTTTTTTTTTTTTTAATTTTTTTGGTAATACCTCAGATTTAGCCTGAATAAGCTCAATTTTTAGCCCAAAGGTATAATACATATGTGTGTATAACAACAACAACCAAAAAAAAACAATTGTTTACACCAGCCTGAGTGAAATGATGAGGGAGGTAAACATTGTGTTTTTCACGAAAGGTGTGCAGCGGGTCAGGTAAGTCCTCTCAGTGGGCTTGCATCACAACACAGAGCGCACGTTGTGATGTAAAGCGGCTGTGGTAGTAAAGTGCTTGTCTGCCCCATTTTGCTTTGTTTGGCTGGTTATGAGTGGATTAAATAGACGTTTATTAAGAAAATTCTCCAGCATAGATCGATTAGTTGAAAGTCAATTTTCTTCGCAACGAGTCCTTTTCACAGCTTACCAATCACCACCACAGCCAGTGTGAAATCCACTCTGGAAAATGGGACTTCACAGAGCACTTGTTTAAAAGTAAAGGCAACTAATTGTTGCTTTTTATTTAAACTTTTCACAGCTCCATTTAACTGTAAAACATCTTTGAAACCAAAAATATTAACCGTACTGAGTTGTCACTATGGAGTTGTACCGCATCGAGTTCAAAAATGAACTTTTTTCTGTTTAACCATGTCAGTTGAGATACTCATTACCAATTTTAAAACTATGGGTGCCTGAATGAAACGTAATTGTACACCTAACCCTTAACTGTACCCCCCAAAATCATAATTTAAAATATTGATTAAAAAAAAACAAAAAACTATGTGTAGGAGGATCAGCAGACAGAGTGAAATGATTGTTCATGGGATGTTATTTGGAGATCTTTTTCAAAAGGAACTTCTAAAGTTTAATAATTTAAACCTCCTGGTACCCTTGCATATAAGTGCTCTGCACTACTTATTAACTTTGCCATAGTAATTTGGATTTATTCCAACTAGAGGGTTAACCAAGGTTGTTAGTTGGGTTTAAACTAGGAAAGGAAGTATGAGTATAAGCTGTGAGAATGGCTTGTGTTTGGTTCACTGTAGCTTTCTGGTCTCTGCACTCCAAGGCAAGATCTCTAACCACCCAAACCCAATGTGTCAAGTGAGCTGTTGGCTTGGCTTTGCATCTTAACCTTGATTATGTGTTCCTGTTACAGGGAGAACAGATCCCATTCCAATCGTTGTCAAGTATGATGTCATGGGCATGGGTCGCATGGAAATGGAGGTAAATTGATCTCATTAACTCATGAGTTTTATGGGATATTTTAAATTATATTCAAAATTCAGATGCCAGTGTGAGAATACATTTATCAGATGAAATGTAGTTTTAATGTTTTTCTTTGAACAACTAAAAAATATATTTTTGCACTTTCTTTTAATGCTACTTTTGAGGCAAGTAGAATATAAATAATGCCCTGTTTTAACTGTTGTTGAGTGGTTTGCCCAGGATTATACAGCAAGGCAAGATCGGATGTAGACCCAGGCCTGGTGCTTGTTTGAGTAGGCAGTGTTGCCCGACGCTTAAAGTACTTCCTGTGGTAGAATTTTTTGCCCTTGTAGGATTGTGTACAAGCTGTCATCTGTGATACCTGCTTTTCATTGCTTAAAATATTTTCTCCTTTTGCTCTTAATTCTTTGGCAGTGGACATTAAAGTGAAGTCTACTGGCATCAATAGATATATCTGCTGGAAGCCCCCAGGCTTTTTTGCAGGAGGTTTACTCTGTGGTGACATTAAAGCCCACAGCACTGAACAAAGTACAGAGTCTTTTGTTTCCAGACAGCACTGAGTCTGTGCAGTAATTTCCATAACTAGTCTCGGGGCGCTTTAGGAGTGAAAACTAACCATATCTATTTTTGCCAAGCTCGATTATGCTGAAGATGCTACCGAACGGCGCCGTGTCCTAGAAGTGGAAAAAGAAGACACAGAAGAGCTGAGACAAAAATACAAGGTACTGACATGAAGCCATTCTCGTGGGGGCCCACACTGAATAGGAGATCCATACTTTCTAGTGAAAGAGCTTTCTATTGACAACAGCATCTGTTTGGCATTGGGTGGGGACTAGTAGGAGATCTCAGGTTTCTGGTACATTCCTGTATGTTGCCTCTGTAAAAACTGTAGAGATGATAATACCTGCCTCCTAGGTCCTTTGGGAAGATTGCATCAGTTAGTGTCTGAAACAGTGCCTGGTGCACAGCAGGGAATCAAGTAGTAGCAGGAAAGAGTGTTAAGAGTCCTTTGAAAGCTTGATACCAGTTGATAAGGCTTTCCTTTCTTTTTTAAAATAATAGACGAGATATTTTAAGAATAACAAATTGAGAATCTTTTTGTTCATTTTTTTTTTTGAGTTGGAGTCTCACTCTGTCACCCAGACCGGAGTGCAGTGGCCGCTCCCGCCCACCGCATCCTCGACCTGCTGGGCTCTGGCGATCCTTCCGCCTCAGCCTTCCGAGTAGCCGGAATTACAGGCACACGCTACCTCGCCCGGCTGATTTTTTTATTTATTGTAGAGATGAGGTCTCACTGCCCAGGCGGGTCTCGAACCCGCAGGCTCAGGCAATCCACTCACCTCAGCCTCCCAAAGGCGCGGGATTACAGGCTGAGCCACCGAGCCCGGCTGTTCATTTTTAATTAAACCGAGAACTCTCAAGTTGAACTTATGCTTTTTTAAGTGGCTAGTTATGGACAACGGCAGTGGGACATGTGGGTTAGCTTTCGGAAAGGCTGAGCCGGGGACATGCCCAGGCATTCTGGTGTCCCCAGCGTCTACTATGACATAGATCAATTTGAGGAGAAGAAGCAGATGTGACTAAGATTACAAGTAGGAACTGATTTTGGTCATGACACTTAAGTTGGTAACAGAGAAAGTAATTGATTTTTTGAAATCTGTTCTACCATAAAAAAGAGAAGTAAAGCTGTGTGAGTGACCTTAGAAAGTCTCCCAACTACTTTGAACTGCCTGTAAATTTAGCCTAGTTATCTTGAATTTCCTAAATGGGTGGCAAAGAGGGAAAGGAGTGATATACCAATCTGAGCTATGAGAGTCTGTTGTCTGTCTTGGAACTCACGGATGTGTTATTTCCTTTTGTTGTTAAGATATATGAAAATTAGGTATACAGTAAACACAGGTAACTATCTAAAAGTGAAGATACTTGCTTCTGTTTTGAATTTTTAGTGCCATCTGGATTGATTTTTAAGTGATTAGAGATACTGGTGCGAGTATAAATATCGAGTTGACTTTACCTATTTTAAGAGTGCGAATGATGGAGTGAAGAAATAGGCATTTTTCTGCCTCATGGTTATACTCCAAGCGGGAGTAGAAAGTAATGGCAGGAAGGAGCAGCTGTGGGATGCAGCTGTGGGGTTCAGTATGTGAGCAGGCTGGAAGCTCTTCTCTTTCTTGTTCCACGTTGTATGTGAACACTGTCTGAGCCTCTGTAGAGCTTTTGGGAATTGCTTTCTGCCTTTAAACACTGAAGTTGAAAAAAATATATAGTGTCTTTAGTTATTCAAAAGCTCTTGCCCAGGCATCGTCATTAAATTGCTTAATTCAGTCTACCTCCAGCAGCATTATTTGCCATTCATTCATTGGATCTTATGAGTTGATCTTAGGTCATTCTGCAACCTGAAGCAGTCACCACAGATTCTGTTTTCAAATAACCTTCCTTTCTCACTGAGGAACTAGGGTTAGGGTATTTGCAGAAATATTTGGTCACAAGAAGCGTTTTACCTTGTTTAAGACATAGATTAGGTAGGAAGGTATGTTTTCTAACACAGTATTGAAAGGTAAGTGCATTTTTTCAAGTCTTTTTCTGGTAGCATCAGCATTTTTAGTGAGTACCTTTAGATTCAAGTGATAAAGTATGTATGAGTTATGAAGTAAGAATTAAAGACATCTAAGTGTGGGCAAGATAGGAAGTACTTAATAGGCCAGAATCTAATGAGGTAATTTGAACAATGAAGTCATTTTCCCCCAAGAGCATGGCATTTTCCAAACCTGACAAACTCAAGCTTTTAGTTTTCAAAGCCTGACTGAGGATGATGGAAGAGAAAGACTGGTGCTCTCTCTGTGTGCAGTAGACACTCCTCGTTCAGCTAGGACCCCTAGGGGCTCTTGTCTTCCTGTAGTGTATACCACGTGTCAGCCTGCCTCACCTCTACTTTCTCACAGAAGGACTAGTAGGAAATAATCTCATTGCTAAGCAGAACAGGGGTCGTGGAACAGGTTTTTTTTTTGTCTGAGATTGTATTACCTCAAAGCAGTTCTCACTTTGGATTTGAGATCCAGACTCACTGGATAGTTCAGAAAGCCTCAAGTTGTAAATTTAAAGTGATACCAGTCTGGTAGTCTTCCCAGTTGCTTGATAGAAACAAATGGAATTGTAAAAGGATGGTTAAGAAACATAGAACATAGAGTGAAAAGTTTTAACATAAAGACTAGAAATCTAAAAAAGAGGGGGAAGCGTGAGGCAGAGGTAGTATCTGAAGAGATAATGACTAGGATTTTTCAGCATTTATGAAAGATACCAAAATACAAACGTGAGAAGCCCAAAGAATCCTAAGCCAGATAAATACCAGAACATCCATATGTAGACACATCTTTTTGAAATACAGGACACCAGTCACAGAGATCTTAAGTGGTCTAGTGGAAACTTGACTTTCTCTAATAGGCTAGCAGAAGGATTACTTCCCAAAAGCTGTATTCTTGGAAGCTAGAAGATAGTGGCATGGTATAGGCAGAGAAAATGCCAGCCTAGAATTATATACCGGTTTAAATGTCTTTAAAGAATGAAGGTGAAATTGAAGTATTTTCAGATGAACAAAAACTATGAGAATTCACTAAATTTAGTGAGAGCCTCACTAAAAGGAATGATAAAGGTTATATACTTTAGAAGGAAAAGGATCCCAGGATCATATTTGAGAGTTAAGAATGAACGATGGGTACAGAAAACAGTAAGCTAATTAGGTAAACTTAATTAAGCATTCTGTAAGAAATAATTTCTTATAGGATTATAAAATAAGAAGCAAAATTCTTTGAGGTAGAGTCTCACTCTCTTGCCCAGACTGGAGTACAGTGGCACGCTCCCAGCCAGCCACAACAGCCTCGACCTGCTGGGCTCCAGTGATCCTTTCACCTCAACCTTCCGAGTAGCTGAAATTACAGGCACACGCTATCATGCCCAGCTAAATTTTGATTTATTGTGCAGATGAGGTCTCACCAAGTTGCCTGGATGGGTCTCGAACCTGCGGGCTCAAGCAATCACTCGCTTCAGCCTCCCAAAGTGCATGTTGATCCACCGAGCCCGGCCAAGAATTAAAATTCTTAAGAAGAATAACCTAAGTTTGGAAATAAGTATGAAGTTCAGACTTTGTGTTACTATCTCCTGGAGGAGAATAAAGGAATTAAGTTAGCGTTATCTGAAAGAAGAAATGAGAGAAAAGGAAATTTATTAAACTTAGATTAATTTAATGCATAAAATAAGAAAGTAGACAGCAACCCAAATATATCAGTAATTATATATGAGTAGACTAACTTAGTGGTTCCCAAACTTATGTGTGTGTTATAGTCACCTGTAGATTTTTTTTAAATCCCAAAGCCCTGACCAGTTTACAGTCTCCAGAGGTAGGACACAAGCGTTACTATTTTTCAAATTTCTTAGATGATTCCCATTCATGGACAAGTTTGGAAACCATTTGAGTAAATAAATGCTAAAGTTTAAAAAAAAGGTCAGATTGTTAAACCGAACTTAAAAAAAAATCCAACTCCCTGTTGTTTAACAGAGGTACACCTAAAGCTAAGGTTACAGGGAAGCTGGAAACAATAGAGGATATATAAGATACACCAGGCAGGTCTGAGCAGAGCTGGGTGTAGCTGTTGTCAGATAAGATAGTCGCTAAGGTAGATAGTTTCACCAGTAAGGTGAGCATTGTTAAATGTGTGTGCATTTAATCACACTGCCTCAAAATGCTTAAATCAGGAACTGACGGAACTACAAGCAGAAATATTGCATCCATCATCATGTAGGATATTTCAGTAGTCCCCTCTCTGTAATCAGTGGAAGAAGCAGAGGAAAAAAAATCAAGGTTATTTCGAAGATTTGAACAACTCAATTGACAAGTATTACCTCATGGTCATAGCACTGTGTACCCATCACTTTGAAAAATAAGAAATTTCTTTCCTTTTTTTTGAGTTGGAGTCTCATTCTGTTGCCCAGACTGGAGTGCAGTGGCACTCTCACGGCCACCCCAGTGTCAACCTGCTGGATTCCGGCGATCCTTCCACCGTAACCTTCCAAGTGACCAGAACTACAGACACGTCCAGCTAATTTTTGATTTATTGTAGAGATGAGGTCTCGCCAAGTTGCCGGGGCTGGTCTCAAACCCGTGAACTCAGGCAATCCACTCACCTTGGCCTCCCAAAGTGCTGGGATTACAGGCTGAGCCACCAAACCTGGCCAGAAATTTCAAACATACAGAACACTTACTTAAACTAAGGCAAATTTAAGAAGTCATATCCTGGGTCATAAACCAAGTAACAAATTTTTAAAAACCGAAATCAAGATATTAAGCCACAAACCAATTTTTAAAAAGATAATGGGAAAAACCCCATGTTTGCATTTTTACATAATCCTTCAGTCAAAGAAGAAATCACAGTGGTAACTAGAAAGTATTTTGTCCTATCTTATTTTTATTAGGGACAAGGTCTCACTCCGTCACCCAGGTTGGAATGCAGTGACATGATCATGGCGAAATGCAACCTTGAACTTGGAGGCTGAAATGATTTTTCCTCCTGGCCTGGTGAGTAGCTAGGACTACAGGCAAGTGCCACCACCCCTGGCTAATTTTTTATTTTTTGTGGAGACAGATTCTTGCTGCGTTGCCCATATTTCTCTTGAACTTCTAACCTTAAACAATCCGCCTGCCTCAGCCTCCAAAAGCACTAGGATTACAGGTGGGCACTACCACACTGAATGGGAAAGAACTTTAGACTGAAAGATAAAACTACTAGATATCAGCTAGGCGCAGTGGCTCACACCTGTAATCCCAGCACTTTGGGGGTGGAGGCGAGAGGATTGCCTGAGCCCAGAGGCTCGAGACCAGCCTGGGCAACTAGGTGAGACTACATCTCTACAATAAAAAAAAAATTTTTTTTTTCCTGTCATGGTGGTGTGCACCTGTAGTTCCAGCTACTTAGAAGCCTGAGGCAGGGCTGAGCTCGGTGGCTGAGCCTGTAATCCCAGCGCTTTGGGCGGCCGAGGTAGGTGGATTGCCTGAGCTTGCAGGTTCAAGACCTGCCCGGGCAACGTGGCGAGACCTCATCTCTACAATAAATCAAAAATTAGTCTGGCATGGTAGTATGCACCTGTAGTTCTGGCTACTCGGAAGGCTGAGGCAGAAGGATCACTGGAGCCCAGCAGGTCGAGGCTGCGGTGACTGGAAGCGTGCCACTGCCCTCCAGTCTGGGCGACAGAGTGAGACTCCAACTCAAAAAAAAAAATGAAGACTGAGGCGGAAGGCTCACCTGAGCCCAGCAGATAGAGGCTGTGGTGGCTGTCAGCATGCCACTGCACTCCAGCCTGGGTGACAGAGTCAGACTCTGACTCAAAAAAAAAAAATACTATATATCAAAACTTGTGGGATAAGCTAAAGCAGTATGATACTTGATAGCAAATATGTATATAGAAATAAATGAAGTAAACATTCCTCTCAGGAAGTTAGAAAAGAGTAGCAAAATAAACCCAAATAATGTAAAAAGAAAGAAATATTAAAGATAAGAACAGAAAGTCAAGTGTGGTGGCACTCACTTGGAGTCCCAGATACTTGGGATGCTGACACAAAAGGATCATCTGAGCCCAGGAGCTCAAGAGTGTAGTGAGCCATGATCATACCATTGCACTGTAGCCTGGGCAACAGAGTGAGATCCTGACTCTAAAAAGAAAAAAAGGAAAAAAGATAAGAACAGGAATGAAACAGACAACAAACTTACAGCAAAGCTAAAAGTTAGTTCTTTGATGTACTTGTGATATTAAGAGAAAAAAACACAGAAAACCAATACTTGTAACAAAAAAAGAAGACATAATTATAGGTGCAGTAGGCACTAAAAGGTAAGATGAAAATATTATAAATAACTTTATGCCAGTCAATCAAAAATTAGTTAAGTAGGCAGATTTCTGAAAAACATAACTTGCTAAAATAGACTCAAGAAGAATAGAAAACCTGAATAATTCTGTAACTGTTATATACTTGAATATATAGTAAAATAAAAAAATTTTCCATAAGGCCCAAATAAATTTACTAGTAAGTTATATCAAAATTCACAGAGGAGGCTGGGCATGGTAGCTTATGTCTATAATCCCAGCACTTAGGGAGGCTAAGGTGAGAGGATTACCTGAGCTCACAGGTTCAAGACCAGCCAGGGCAACTTGGTGAGACCTCATGTCTACAATTAATCAAAAAATTAGCCAGATGTGGCAGCGCATGCCTGTAGTTCAGCTCCTTGGAAGGCTGAGGCGGAAGGATCACCTGAGCCCAGCAGATCGAGGCTGCGGTGGGTGGCCATGAGTGTGCTACTGCACTCCAGCCCGGGCAACAGAGTGAGACTCCAACTCAAAAAAAAAAAAAAAACCTCACAGAAGGCCAGGCATTGTGGCTCACGCCTATAATCCTACCACTTTGGGAGGCAGAAGTGAGAGAATTGCTTGAGCCCAGGTGTTTAAGTCCAGCCTGAATAACGTAACAAGACCTTGTCTCTACAAAAAAATAAGCCAAGCATGGTGATGCACGCCTCTAGTCCCAGATACTCAGGAGGCTGAGATGGAAGGATTGCCTGTGCCCATTAGGTCAAGGCTGTGGTGAGCCACTGTACTCCAACCTGCTGACAGAGTGAGACCCTGACTCAAAAATAAATAAATAAAATAAAAATAAACATTGTGCTGGAGGTTCTAAACAGGACACTAAGATGGACAGGCGAAAACAAAGGTAAAATTAATTAAAGGAAGAAATAAAACTCTTTGTTATTTGTAGTTACATATTTTTAAAAATTTAACAAGGAGTTAGGATATGATGCTTGCCAAAATGTCATCATTTGTAATAGCATAAAAATATATGAAGCACCTAGGTATAGATGTAATGAGATATGGAAGACTTATGGCAAAAGTCTACAATATTATTGAAAGTCATTGAAGAACAATTGGCTAAGTGAGATTTTATTTATTTTTTATTTATTATTTATTTTTGAGCTGGAGTCTCTGTTGCCCAGGCTCGAGTACAGTGGCACGATCATTGTCACCGCATCCTTGACCTGCTGGTCTCAGATCTTTTTGCCTTAGCCTTCCAAGCAGTTACCATGTCCGACTAATTTTTTTATTTGTTGCAGAGACAAGGTCTTGCCAAGTAACCCAGGTGGTCTCGAACTCCTGGACTCAGACAGTCATCTCACCGTTGCTTCCCAAGGTACTGGGGAAGTAAAAAGTGAGATTTTGAAATATTTGTTGGCTTGGCTCAGTGGCTCGGCCTGTAATCCTAGCACTTTGGGAGGCTGAGGCGAGTGGATTGCCTGAGCCCACGGGTTCGAGATCAGCTCGGACAACTTGGCAAGACCTCGTCTCTACAATAAATCAAAAATTAGCCAGGTGTGGTGGTACGCCCCTGTAGTTCTGGCTGCTTGGAAGGCTGAGGTGGAAGAATCGCTGGTGCTCAGTAGGTCGACGCGGGGGTGGCCATGAGTGTGCCACGGCACTCCAGCCTGGTTGACAGAGTGAGACTCCAACTCAATAAAAATAAAAATAAAATATGTTTTGTTCACAGATTGGCAGACTCATTATAAAGGTGTCTGTTTTCCCCAAAGTTTTCTATATATTCAATACAGTCTAATCAAAATCTCAACAGGATTTTGTGTGAAATTTTACAAGCAGATTCTAAAATTTATGTGGAACTGCAAAGGGCCAAGGATAGTCAAAGCATTCTCAAAGAACTACATAAGATAAAAGAACTTGCTTTACCAGCTATCAAGATTCTTATAAAGCTATGGTCATTAAGCAGTGTGATCTTGGCACCAGGGATAGGCCAGTGGAATAGAAAAGAGAGCCCAGCACATACCCTTACATATTGGCCGCTTGATAAGACAAAGATAGTATTGCCTGCTGGTAACTGGGGAAAGAGTGAACTTTCCAATAAAAGACTGTGAGACAGTTGGTTATTCACTTGGAAGATAATGCTTTTGGACCCCCTACCTCAGCCATACAGTTGTCAATTGCAGTTGGATTAAAGATTTAAATGTAAAAGGAAAAAATAAAGCTTTCTGAAGATAATATAGAATATAAATTACCCTTCTAGCTGTGCCTAACTTACCCTTTATTTATTGACCTTTTCAGTGATATTTTCCTCAATATTTTATTATGAAAATTGTCAAACATGCAGAAAAGTTGAAAAAGTATACAGCGAATACCTATATACCTACCGCTTATATTCTGCAGTTACTGTGTGTGTGTGTGTGTATGAGATAGGTTCTCACCCATGCTGGAGTGCAGTGGTACCAGTATAACTCACTGCAGCCTCAACCTCCTGGGTTCAGGCGATCCTTCCGCCTCAGCCTCCTGTGTAGCTGGGACTGCGGGTGCAGGCCACCTTGCCTGGCTAATTATTTTTATTTTTATAGAAATGAAATCTTGCTATGTTGGCTAGGCTAGTCTCGGACTTGGGTTCAAGCTATCCTCCCACTTCATCCACTTTGTCCAGCCTACAGTTACATTTATAAATTATTGATTTGTTGCATATCAACAACTTTTTTAAAAGATAGCATATTGAAAATTATTGCCCTTTTGAAAAAACAGAGTACCCTTCCTTAGCCACAGGAGATACATTCTAAGACCCTTAGTGTATGCCTGAAACTGTAGATAGTGCTAAAAACTCCATAAACTACATTTCTTTTTCTTTTCTTTTCTTTTTTTTAATTGAAGTCTCACTTTTTGTCCCCAGACTGGAGTGCAGTGGCACACTCACGGCCACATAGCCTCCACCTGCTGAACTTCGGTGATTGTTCCACCTCAGTCTTCCTAAACTACATTTCTATACATACATACATACATACATACCAATAATAAAATTTAATTTATAAATTAGGCACAGTGCGAGATTAACAACAGTAAGAGTAGAATGGTTATAACAATATACTGTAATAAAAGTTACATGAACATGGTCCTCCCCAGTATCTTATTATACTGTATCTATTTTCAGACTATGGTTGACCATTGGTGATTGAGACAAAGAAAACAAAATTGTGGACAGGGGATACTATTGTAATCTTTAAATTTCTGTTGATCCTTTTTTCTAATTTATCTGGATTTTTATTCTTGAAAATAGTGCCCTACTCTTGTTTTTCGATTCACTCCTGCCTCCTTTCTTTTGAGTGTTCTGAGTGTCCTTATTTTATAATTTTTTTCAAATCTCTTATCTGTAGTACTTGATTTTTTTTTTTTTAATTTTGAATTGGGGTCTCACTATGTCTCCCTAAGAGAGCATGACAGTCATGGCTCATGGCAGCCTTGACATCCTGGACTCAGCCAATTCTCTTGCCTCAGCCTTCTAAGTAGCTGAGACTATAGGCACATGCCACCACGCCTGGCTAATTTTTTGGTGTTTTGTAGAGACAGGATTTCACTATGTTGTTCAGGCTCGTCTCGAACTCCTGGGCTCAAGCAGTCTGCCTGCCTCAGCTCCCAAAGAGCTGAGATTACAGGTGTGAGCCACCACCGCACCTGATTTGGTAGATGTTTTTATAGTCTGTTGCTTCTCCTGACTTGTCATGATGGTTTGTCTCCTTGTGTGGTTTGCGGGGTTTGGTTGTTGTCTCATTCTCTCTGGGAATTCCTCATATCCTGGATTTTAGAGGGAATCTTATGGATCAGTTCCATATGTACTTGTACGTGGACTGGTTTTAGGATATTGATACCTAAGCCAGGGCTTCCTGCTGTGAGTAGAAAGTGTAAACTCTTCAGGTCCACAAGTGACTCTGGTATTAAATTCTAACTTCTTATACTTAACTTTTTCCATTCACACCTTGGTAAAATATGTGGCAGATTTCTTTATTATTTTTTTTTTTTTTAGAGACAGAGTCTCACTGTTGTCCATGATGGAGTGTAGTGGTGTGATCATAGCTTACTGCACCCTTGAACTTCTGGGCTCAAGTCATCCTCCTTCCTTCAGCTAACCACGCCTGGCGAATTGTTTCAGTTTTATAAAGCGTCTGTCTTACTGTGTTGTCCAGACTGGTCTCAGACTTCTGGCTTCAGGGATCCTCCTGCTTTGACCTTCCATCTTTTATATTTTTTTAATTTCATTTTTATCACAGTTGTACATAGTCTTAAAACCAAATAGTTGCGTTAGAAAAAACAAAAACTGCAGTCTCATATGTCATTCTTGTTATTTTATTAAATATCGGTGTGATATTTTTTAAATGTGTATAATAAAAGGAAAAACTATAAACATAGTGTATCTTACACTCAATTTAAGAAAAAGAACACTATCAGTAATCTTACAATGCCATCCCAGTTTGTCCTTCTTTGGAGGGAAGCACTGTCCTGAATTTTGTGTGTATCATTAATTCCCTTGCATTTTTTAGGTAGATTTTTTTTCTTGTTGAGATGAAAATTCACATAATATAAAATGCACCATTTTAGTCATTTTATATTAATACAATGTAATGATCTTTAGAGTATTACAACTTGTACAACCATCACCACTGATTCCAGCACGTTTCTGTCACCTCAAATAGAAACCATGGGCTTTGCAGCCATTCCTCCTTCTCTTCCCAATTCCCCTGGCAACTACTACTCTACCTCCTGTCTCTGTCAACTTGCCTGTTCTGGGTACTTATTATGAATGGAATCATACAAGATGTGGCTTTTTGTATATGATTTCTTTCACTTAGCCAGTGCTTTCAAGGTTCACCCATGGTGTAGCATTATTCATACTTCATTTTTTAAAAAATTTTTTATAATTATTTTTAAAATATGGGGTACAAATGAGGGTTAAGTACATATGTGGTGATCATACAGATAAAGTGTGGGTACCCTTATTGATGTTATGTGCCCCTCCTTTCCTGGCAGTGTCCCACTACTGCCAATCCATTTCTTATAGTATTATGACAAATGTTCAGGGTCTACTTATGAGTGAGTACATGTGGTACTCAGATCTTTGTTTCTGTGATATATCAGTGAGTATTATAGACTACTTCCATCCAGGTTGCTGCAAAGTTCGTAATCTTCTTTTTCTTTATGGCTGTATATTTCATTGTGTAAATGTACCACATTTTCTTTTGATGGGCAACACGGCTGGTTCCATGTTTTTGTTATTGTGAATAATGCTGCAGCAAACATATGTGTGCAGGTATCTTTATTGTTGAGTGATTTGTGTTCCTCCAGGTATATTCCCAGAAGGGGGATTACTGGATAGTATGGGAGGTTGATTTTTAGGTTTTTTAGAAATCGCCACGCTGTTTTCCACAGAGGTTGTGCTAGTTTACTTTCATCTTTTTTTTTTTTAATGACTGAATAACATTACACTGTATGGATATATGACAGTTTGTTTACTCATTCATTAGTTTACTCATTCATTAGACTTTTAGATTCCACTTTCTGACTGTTATGAATATATGTTGCTGTGAACGTTCTTTTTCTTTAGTTGGAATCTCACTCTGTTCCCCAGACTGGAGTGCAGTGGCCGCTCCCGGCCACCACAGCCTCAACCTGCTGGGCTCCAGCGATCCTTCCCCCTCAGCCTTCCAAGTAACCGGAACTACAGGCGCGTGCTACCACGCCCGGCTAGTTTTTGATTTATTGTAGAGACGAGGTCTCACCAGGTTCCCCGGGCAGGTCTCGAACCTGCGGACTCAGGCAGTCCTCTCGCCTCAGTCTCCCAAAGTGCTGGGATTACAGGCTGAGCCACCAAGCCTGGCCCTGTGAACATTCTTTTTTTATTTTTTTTGAGTTGGAGTGTCACTCTGTCGCCCAGACTGGAGTGCAGTGGCATATTTGTGTCATTATATTTTTCAGTTGGTATATATCTAAGAGTAGAATTTCTGGTCATCTGGTAGTTCTGTGGTACCTTGTTGAGGAACTGCCAGACTCATTTCCAAAGGGCCTATACCTGTTAACATTCCTACTGGCAGTGTATAGGTGTTTCATTTTCTCTATTTCCTCACCAACACTTTAAAAAAATTTTTTTTGTTGTTCTTTTTTAACATAGTCATCCTAGTAGGTGAAAAGCATAGTATCTCTGTTTGGCTTTGATTTGCATTTTCCTGATGACTTGATAATGTTGACTGTCTTTTCATGTGCCAATTACCATTTGTATGTCTTTTTTGGGGAAATGTCTATTCAGATCTTTTGGCCTTCTTTTTGTTTTTGTTTTGTTTTGTTTTGTTTTGGTTGGGGTCTTACTCTGTTGCCCAAGCTGGAGTGCTGTGGCATGATCACGGCTCTCCGCAGCCTCAGCCTCTTGTTACCCATTCTAAAACTGAGTTATCTTTATACTGTTGTAAGAGTTTGTATATTCCAGACGTGAGATCTCTATCATGTGATATATGATTTGCAAATATCTCCTCTCTTTCTGTGGTTGTCTTTTTGCTTTCTTGATAATGTCCTTTGGTGCACAGAATTTTCAAATTGGGTGACATCCATTTTATGTTTCTTTTGCTGCTTATGTTTTTGATGTCATATTTAATAACTTGTTGCCTGATCCAAGTTTGTGAAGATGGCACCTATGTTTCCTTCTTAGTTTTATAGTTTTCGTTCTTACATTCAAGTCTTTGATCCATTTTTAGTTAATTGTAGTGTGTCGTGTGAGCAGAGATCCATATTCACTCTTCCGCTTGTGCTACCCGGTTGTCCTAGCACCATTTATCAAAAAGAATACAGTGGTCCCTGTCTAGCCAGTTTTGTGATCCACAGATTCTGTTACCTGGAGTCACCTAGGGTCTGAAAAGGTTACATTTGATAAGGTGTCTTGAAAAAAAAGAGACCACATTTATATAATTAGATTACAGCATATTGTTACTCTATTTTATTACTGTTGTTCATCTCTTAACTGTACCTAATTAATAAATTAAGCTCTATTATTAAGCTTTATTATAGGTATGTACTACTTCTTTTATTAAATTTAATCCTAAGCATTTTGTTCCTAATTTCATTTTCAAATTGTTCATTCCTATTGTGTAGAGCTACAACTGATAATTGTATAATGATCTTGTATCCTGCAACTTTGCTGAGCTTGTTTATTATCTCTGATAGTTTTTTGGGGAATTCTTTAGGATTTATTATATATAATGTCATATCATCTGTAACTAAAGGTGATTTTGCTTCTTCCTTTCCAATCTGGATGCCTTTTATTTATTTTTCATGTCTAATTGACCTGGCCAGAATCTGCAGTTATAATGTTGAGTTAGAAATGGCAAGCATTGGCTGGGCTCGGTGTCTCAGCCTGTAATCCCAACACTTTGGGAGGCCAAGGCAAGTGGACTACCTGAGCCCGCCAGTTCGAGATCAGCCTAGGCAACTTGGTGAGAGCTCAACTCTACAATAAATCAAAAATTAGCTAGGCCTGGTAGTGCATGCCTGTAGTTCCAGCTACTTGGAAGGGTGAGGCAGAAGAATTGCCAGAGCCCAGCAGTTCGATGCTGAAGTGGCCATGAGTGTGCCATCACACCCTAGCCTGGGTGACAGAGTGAGATTCCAACTCAAAAAAAAAAAAATGAAAAGATGGCAAGCGTTGACATTCCTGCCTTTTGTTGCCTTCAATACGTAGACCATTTTCTTGGCCTGTGTATGTGAATGAGTCTTCCTTTGGGGATATTTTTGATAGCCTTTTGATTAGACAGAACTTTTCACTTGTCTCTATTTGTATATCTTGTACTACATGTGTCTCCATGCCCCAAGCCAAGTTCACCCCTCTGCCCTTCTCAGACCTCAGAAGTTCATGTGAGTGCATGTGATATGGACTTTTACTTCATGTGAGCCCTTCACCTACGTGGCATGTGTCTTGGCTGCTTTCTGAAGTCTGCCACCTTTGGGTTTCTTCTGCTGCTTATTTGCCTTGCGTGCCTTTCGCTACATTTCCCTCACATAGGGTCTAGAAACAGCTTAATTTACCTTATGCATTTTTTTTATTCTCTAGATCATATCCATTGCCTAGTTCTGAAGTTCAGTTTGTTATATGATATCCAAAAAGAAAATTTAAAAATTTTCTTTCCTGTGGTGCTGTTTCTATAGGATACCCTAGTATTTTTTCTCCTTTTCTTTTTTTTATTTTTTTTTTCCCCCTTGCGTCAGGGTCTCACTCTGTCACCCAGGCTGGAGTGCAGTGGCACACTCATGGCCACCGTAGCCTCAACCTGTTGGGCTCAAATGATCCTCCTGCCTCAGGCTTCCAGTAGCTGGAACTGCAGGTACATGCCACCATGCACAGCTAATTTTTTGTAGAGATGTGGTCTTGCTGTGTTGCCCAGGCTAGTCTCCAGTTCCTCCTGGACTTAAGCAATCTTCCTGCCTCAGCCTCTCAAAGTGCTGGGATTACAGGTGTAAGCCATTGCGCCTGGCTAGGAACCCTAGTATTGTCATCTAAAGTAAATTTTCTGTTGGTTGTTGATGTATAGAAATGCATTAATTTAATGTATTCAGCACCCTTTCTTTACTAGTGTGAGTAAGAATTTATTTTCTAGCCAGGCATGATGGTATGCATCTGTGGTTCCAGCTACTTGGAAGGCTGAGGAGGAAGGATCACCTGAGCCCAGTAGGTCGAGGCTGCCAGCCTGGACGAAAAGAGTGAGACTCCAATTAAATAAAAAAAAAAAAGAATTTATTGTGAAGAGAGTTTTCTACATTTAAGGTTATATTATCTGCAAATAATTAAATTTCAGTGTCATCCTTTCCCATTCTTACACTTTTTATTCCGCTTTTGTCCCTTCTCCTTTCTCTCTCTCTTCCTCTTGCTAGTTAGAACCACCAGTGCATTGTTGAGCTGCAGTGCTGGTATTCTTTCTTGTTCTCAAAGAATATGTTTGTAATGTGTGCTGTGTGCTTTTTAAGAAATATATCCTTTACCCAGTTAAGGACGTTCCTTGTATTCTAAATTTAAGAAGTTTGTTTTTTTTTTAATAAATGGATGAGAAATTTTAGCAAACTGCTTTTTCTGTATCTGTCAAGATGTTGACAGAATGTTCTCCTTTAGTTGATGTGGTAAAGTATACTAAAGGATTTTGTAATGTTCCATCAGTGCATCCATGAGATAAGACTGCATCCATGAGATAAGACTGCCTTGGACACTGGTATGTCTGTTTCATGCATTGCTAGATTTGTTACTCACACTTGGTTTTGAATTTGCATCTGTGTTCGTGATTGAGATAAAGGTTGCTCTGGCCTCATTAATGATCTGTATGTTACTTCTTACCTTCTTCAATTCTATAGTAGTTTGGACAGATTTGGAATTATTGCTTATTGAAGACCTTTAAAATTGCCTCAACCTGGTATTTTCTTTGTTGGACTTTTTTTTTTGGCTTGCCCTTGGATATATGTAATTGCATTAATCACAGACCTTAGTTTCTGAAATACTATACTCTTTGAGTTTGCAGATTTAATGGCTGTACACAGTATGCTCTCATCTTTTACATTATTTCTGTACCACTATATTTTTATTTCTAAAAGTTTTTGCATTTTTCCCTCTTAACAGTTTTTCAGAACTCTGTCAGTTTGTTAATATTTTCTCTTTTTGAGTCAAGAGTCTTACTCTGTCACATAGGCTAGACTGCAGTGACATGCTCATGGCTACCACAGCCTCAGCCTGCTGGGGTCAAGTGATCCTTCCGCCTCATCCTTCCAAGTAGCTAGAACTACAGGCGCACACCACCACGCCCGGCTAATTTGTTGATTCATTGTAGAGATGAGGTCTCGCCAAGTTGCCCAGGCTAGTCTCAAACCCCTGGACTCAAGCAGTCCTCTTGCCTCCGCCTCCCAAAGTGTTAGAATTACAGGCGTGAGCCACCGCACCCAGCTTGTTAGTATTTTCAAAGAACTAACTTTTTTTTTTAGTTGGAGTCTCACTGTGTCGCCCAGGCTGGAGTGTAGTGGCACACTCATGGCCACCCCAGTGTCGACCTGCTGGGATCCTTCCACCTCAGCCTTCCAAGTAGCCGGAACTACAGACGCAGGCAGTCCACTGGCCTCGACCTCCCAAAGTGCTGGGATTACGGGCTGAGCCACCAAGCCCAGCCAACTATATTCTTACTAAATGTTTTTTTCCTGCTTAAACTATTACTGATAGAGGTATGTTAATCTCTCACTGAGGGTGGGTTTTTTTCTTATAGTTTTGTCATTTTTGCTTATATATTTTGAAGCTACATACTATTTTACTGTTGTTAGTTGGTGGAGCCTATATTATAACTTGACTTTTTTACCTAAAGCTTCCTTTTGTCTAATATTAAATTTTGATGCCTCAGCTCTATTTTGGTTTGTGTATTTCCTGATGTATCTTTTTCCATCCTTTTTTAAAGCTATTCTGTACGCCTATGTTTTAAAATTTTTCTTATAGTCAGTATTTAATTTCATTGTGTATGAGGTTTTTTCCTCCAGTGTCTTAATTGGAGCATTTGACCTATGTATACTTCCTGCCATTCCTGACATATTTGGATTTAAATATGGTGCATCTTATTTTATCTTCTCTTTTTGTTCTGTCTTTCCTCTCCACCCCTGGGGATTCTTTTTCTCTTTATTTCTACATTCTTTTGGATTTATTATTTTTTAATTCTCTTTTTCTCTCCAATAAATTACGGATAATTTATGTTATTTTGGTAGTTATCCTAGAAATAGCAGTATATATACCTAACTTACCAAGTTTTACTTTAGTCTTCCTCATGGGCAGTGTAACATCTTGTAATATTTTAATTCTATTTTAATTACCTTGTCTCACACTAATAATGGGTCAGTTAAAATTGGTAATTGATTAGATAAAGAAGATATAAAGGGAGTGAAAGTTTTTTTTTTTTAAACGTGGTTTAAATGAGATTAATTCAGTTTGCGACATGTAAGTTTGTGATGCCTGATACATATCCAATAAAGATAGCCACCAAAATATTCAAATCCATAATGGAGGGGGTAGTCTCAGCAAGCGATATGTGAGAGTTATCAACATTTAGATTATTCTAAAGTCACAGGAAATGGAGTAAATCACCCAGCAAGAGAGGATAAACAATATCAGAAATGAAGAATTCTTTCAGTGAGCTTATCAGCAGACTAGACACAGCAGAAGACAGAATCAGTAAATTTAATAGTAAGTTAATAAAATTATCCAAACTGAAATTGAAGGAAACACCGAAAGAACGAAGTACCCAAGATCTATGGAACAATATAAGACAATCTAATATAGATGTAATTGAAGTCCCAAAAATGAAATACACTGCCTTAATGTGGTCTCAGGTAGCTAGTACCCCTCAGGAAGAAGCAAATTCAGACTTCTCTAGTCAGCAACTTAGACTTCAAAGGACTCCTAGATAAATCTCTAAAATAATATGAGATTATAGTCAAAGTGTCACAAACCCAATCAGGAAGCTAGACATTATGGCCTGAGTTAGGGGGAAAGGAAGAATCAATTAATCCATTAAAACTTAAGATACTGGAATTAACATCTTGAATACAGTGGGCAAAAGAAACAAAAAGGATTGATAATATGAGTAAAAGGCAGAAACTATATAAAAACTCTTAGAGGACTTAATAGATTGCATAAAACTGAATATTAAATTATAACACTTCTGAAGAAATATGTCGAATGCAGCAGAAGGTGGAGAGAGGGAGAGTGTGAAAGAAATGGAAAATACGGGAAAGGGGTTACAAATTGATGACCAGAAGCTCTGTTGCTCTGTCTAGACAGAATTCCACCAAGAGAAAGAGTGAGGCAGAGGCAGTGTTCGGAGAGGAGATTTTAGAGTTGATGAAAGACACCACCTCACAGATTCAGGAAGCTCGATGAATTCTGAAGCAAGACTTAAAAAGAATCTACATATTGACACATCCTGATAGAAATTCGGAATGCCAGAGAAAAAGACATAATCTTCAAAGAGCTGTTGTGATAATGAGGAAGTCAGAATATAAATGTGCTCAGAGCAAACGACCATCAACCTAGAATTGTACATCCAGCAAAAATATCTTTAAGAACAAAGATAAAAATAGATAAATCTGTAGAACTGGGCATGGTGGCTTACACCTGTAATCCCAGCACTTTGGGAAGCTGAGGCAGGAGGATTGCCTAAGCCCAGGAAATTAAGGCTGTGGTGAGTCGTGATCGTGCCACCTGTACTCCAGCCTGGCAACAGAGTGAGGCCCCAACAAACAAACAAGAAAACAGTAAAATTTTTAAAAATTAACGGGGCACTGCTCACATCTGTAGTCTCAGCTACTCAAGAGGCTCGCTTGAGCCCAAGAGTTCGAGACTGCAACAAGCAGTCTCGCCACTGCACTCTAGCCTAGGCAACAGAGAAGACTCCATCTCTTTAAAAAAAGAAGAAGGGAAGGAGAGAATTGGAAAGGAAGAAGAGAAGGAAAGAAAGAAAAAGAAGGGAAGAAAAATACATTTCAAAGAAAGGATTTGAGGGAGAAGGAATATAATTCCCAATGAAAGGTCTGACTTGCACAAAGGAAATCTCTTCTAATCAACATCTAACTGGTTTGTGAGTGTGTGAGTGTTTGTGTGCATTTTAATCCAGTCTTTTTTTTGGAAGAGTAAATCTTCCAAATCGGTATAAACGCTGCCTATAAAAAAAAAAATCTTGTGAAATTAAATAAAAACCAAGATAGAATAAAAATTTGCTTCTGCACATAGAAGACAGAGTCGATTTGGCACCTCTCAGCACATGTCTGTACCCTAACTTCAGGGGGAGTCGGGGAGGGGGCTTTCTGACCTCTCTCTTGGGATATCCAGCACTGATAAGGAAGAATATCCACAAGTTGTTTGACAGCCAAACAACATGAAACTCACTTTCCAGGACTCGTAGAAAAAATTATTGTGGTATTAGATAGAACAAAAATAACTATGTGCTGTACAAACTCACTTTTCAGTTTAATCAGACTACCCAAACTGTACGATACTGCCACTCTACCAAATGCAGCCTTTTCTTGCTCACTGATGAAGTCTCTCATGTGAGAAGTGGTAGTGGCGGTAGGTGACGGCGCTGCTTTGAAACTGTCCTGCAAATACAAAGCTGAACAGAGGAAAGGCTGGTTTCACGAACCTTCGAGATGAGACTTTGAGGTTAATTAACTGGGAGTCAACTCTGCTCTGCCCTGCAAGTCTAGAAGCAACGTGGAAAATCGAAAACGGAACTTTCAGAGTTTACTTCCACTTGATTGCAGAGTCAGGTCTAAAAGGTGGAATATTAATACAGATTGAGTAACCCTTACGTGAAATCCTTAGGACTGGAAGTATTTCCGATTTCAGCACTTATCATTTTGAGCATCTGTAATTCAACAATTTGGAATCCAAGTGCTCCATCCAGATGTCCTTGGAATGTCATGTTGGCACTAAAACGTTTCTGGTTTTGGAGCATTTTAGATTGCAGGTTTTTTTCTTCTTTTTTTTCTCTTTTCCTTTTTTAATGTCTGTTGAATCTATTAAGTTGATGTCATGACCCACTTGTGGGTCATAATCATTTGGTTTCAAAAATCCTGGCGTAGAAAGTTGTTTCTAATGACTCTGATTAGCAGACTTTCTTTTTTTTTTTTTTTTATCTGAAATGCCTTCATTTCATTGTTCCTGAAAAACACGGTGAAACCTGGTACACGAGTGAAGATGTTACTTTCTCCCAGCTCACTGCAGAATTCCGTTGCCCTTTAGTTTCTATTGTTGTTTTGGAGTCTGCTGTCAATCTGATAGGGGATGAGCTTTCTTTTTTTCTGGGTAATTTTATGAGTTTGTTGACTGCGGTCTCTATAGTTTTGCTGGAGTGTAGTTTAGGTGTGCATTTCTTTTTAATTAGTTCACAAAGTGTACTTTGTGCTTCCTGTACCTGTGGAATCATGTCTTTCATTGGTTTAGAAAAATCTCTACCTTTATATTTTTTTAATCTCATCTGTGCTCTATTCTATTTTTCCTGGGATTTCAGTTGTATGTGTTATTCTATTCTCATGGCTCTTAATATCTTTCATATTACCTGTTTCCTTGTCTCTGTGCTACAGTCTGAGTAACTTATTTCAATCTGTCTTCTACACCTTTTTTTTTTTTTGAGTTATACTCTCACTCTGTCACCCAGGCTGGAGTGCAGTGGCACACACACAGCCAGCGCAGCTTTAACCTGCTGGACTCAGGCAGTCCTTCTGCTTCAGCCTTCCAAATAACTGGAACTACAGGTATATGCTACCACACCTGGCTAATTTTTTGATTTATTGTAGAGACGAGGTCTCACCCATGTTGCCCAGGCTGGTCTTGAACCCATGGGCTCAGGTAATCCTTTCACCTCGGCCACCCAAAGTGCTGGGATTATAGGCTTGAGCCACTGCTCCCGGCCAAGTTTACCCTTTTAAAATCTACAATTTGGTGGTTTTTAGTGTTTTTCACACTATAAACCATTGCTATGATCTAATTGTCTTAATCACTCCACTACATCTTTTTTGAGTTGTAATTTGTTTTGCTGGGGAGGGGGGTTATTTATTTTTTACAGTTATATCTTTCAGTTGTAAGAGACTCATTTGGTTCTTTCTGTTTGCCTCTAATTTTTAAAATCAGTATTCTATGCCTGCTCCATTGTATGTTTAAGTACTCTATAGTTACTTTATGTTCTGTGACAGACATACTTGAAATCTTTTTTTTTTTGAGATGGAGTCTCACTCTGTCGCCCAGACTGGAGTCCCGGCCACCGCAGCCTCAACCTGCTGGGCTCCGGCGATCCTTCCTCCTCAGCCTTCCAAATAGCTGGAACTACAGGCATGTGCTACCACGCCCGGCTAAGTTTTTTGATTTATTATGGAGATGAGGTCTCACCAAGTTGCCCTGGCGGGTCTCGAACCCATGGGCTCAGGCAATCCACTCATCTCAGCCTCCCAAAGGCGGGGGATTATAGGCTGAACCACCAAGCCCGGCTACCTGAAATCTTAGGGGCCTAAATTAATTGCTTTATTTCTTCTGATGCTCACTTGTGCCGTTTTCATTTCTTTTTTGTGTAGTAATCTTTGATTTAAGTCGTGTTTGGTTGACCTTAATCTAGGAAAATTTTAAGTGTCAAAATTGAGAATTCTTTTTTTAGAGGATTTTTGGTTTCCTACAGCAAGACGCAAGACCTGGGATCTCTCCAGCCCTCCTCCATGTTCTTTTGTTTAATGAGGAATCTCAGGTTTAGCTCCCCACCTTGCTTAGACCCCAAGCCCCAGTTTCACCCACATGGCCTGGAGCCCTTGCCTTTCTAATCTCTGATCTCAATTTCAAATCATAGCTGCAATTTATTTTATGTTCTCCTGTAGCCTCTCTTTGGGATTGACTTTTCTTCCTGTGATTCTAATAATGCAAACAATACAAACTGTTTTATATTGAATCTGGTTGGTTTTTAGCCAAGGGTAAACGATGGAGTTGCCAGATTATCTGGTCTGCCATATTGCCAGAAGGGAAGTAAAATTAAACCCCTTTAAACATGTGTTTATATGAAGACAGTTGTTAGTATAGCCACACACAAATTACCCCCACCAAATTGCCACTTGTGTTTCATCCAGCTTTTACTGGTACCAGGACATTTTATGAAAAGCTTTATTTTCTTCTCGGGTAGACTGTTTTCTTTATAATTAATAATCACTTAAAATCCGACCAAGTTCACTTTTTGTTGTACATTGTGGTTCTCACAGGATTATGTTGACAAAGAGAAGGCAATTGCCAAAGCCTTGGAAGATCTTCGAGCCAACTTTTACTGTGAACTCTGTGATAAGCAATATCAGAAACATCAGGAATTTGACAACCACATCAACTCCTATGATCATGCACATAAACAGGTGAGGAACTTGCTAACAGAGGAAAAGATACTTTATATATTGTTATAACTGTTGAATTTTATGAATGTACCCCAAAACACTGTCTGTGTTTTTTTGTGTCTCTATCTGAAGTCATCTGACATACTTAATTTTTTTCAGTAGCAGAAATCCTGACTTAGATACCACTCCACCCCCTGCTATTTTAAGTAGAATGAAGGATTGTGCTTCATAAATCTTGTATAATGTTTTTGACTTCGAGTGATTTCTAAGTTCTTATTTAATTTTGTAGTTCAGCTGAGGATCACTGGGAGCTTTGTTTTCATTTCTTCCCTTTTCTCCACATGTTAAACTTTGAAGAGTTATTCCAGACTATGGTCCTTTCCACTGACGTATGTAAGAGTTCATGTTTTATTGGCTACTTTTTCCCATCAGTAAGTCATTTTGTTATTCAGTGTACATTGGAAGATAGATAAATCCTGAGAAGGAAAATAAAATGAGATGATGTCTTTATTTTAAAAAAAACAAAAAAAAAAAACAACTGATGCTGCATGTAGAAGAACTGAGAAATAAATACTTTCTTTGCAGTCTCCCCCCACTCCCCATGTTAGAAACTAAACTTACACCTAACTAAAGATGGCAATAATTCCTATGAGGGATTTTAGAAGGAGGAAATGAATTGTTAGCTCTATAGGATTTAGTCCTTGTTAAAGAAGTTTGAGCCATTTGTTCTGTGGCTTTAGCGTAACTCACTAGGTCTTTGAGGAAATAGAGTAATTATATTTGTTAAACTTGTCAAATTCGTTAGTGTTACTGGAATGACATCTCTTAAGCTGAACCTATTGAACCAAGGTTTTTGGGAGGCTGTTAGGTTTTTTTTTTTAACCTTCATCTTCCAACCAACCATAACATTTCAGTGGCAGTCTTTTACCAAGTTTTATTTACTCATACTAGAACAGGGAGAGTTTGTAAACTGGTTGTAGTATTATACTCTTTTGCAATAATCTTTTCTACACCTAACCAGTTTAAAATTCTTCAATTTGTAGAGTTATATTCGAGATACTTTTTGATTTATTATTCACTTTTGGATTTTTTTTTACCCTTAAAAAGCAAGTTTACAGCTCTTACTTCACATGCCAAGGTAAAAGAAAAAAAGCAAGTCTATACATTACTCATGTTTGGGTTATACTTTTCCTGGTTTACTTTTTTCTAGTAAAAACTTTAGATGCTCAATGCATTATTGCTAATTCCATAAAAACAAGTAACCTGAAATTTTTAATAATAAATAAACTGAAAAACTGGAAAAATTTCCTGGATAAGCAGTTTCACTGTTACACTGTTACACAGATCAAATGGCTCAAACTTCTTTAACAAGGACTAAATCACAGCTCTGGTGGCTGTGAGCATGTGCACTGCACTCCAGCCTGGGTGACAGAGTGTGACTTTGACTCAAATAAAACAAAACAAAGAACAAAAATAAAATTCAAGTAGCTGAAACAATAGGCATGCGCCACCATGCCTAGCTAATTTTTTTAAAAATTTATTGTAGAGATGAGGTCTCACCAGGATGTCCAAGCTGGTCTCGAACCCCTGGGCTCAGGCAGTCCCTTCACCTCCCAAAGTGTTGGAATTGCAGGCATGAGCCACTGTGCCCAGCAGGACATTGTTTTTAATATATTGTGACCTCAACTTAATTCAAAGAAGAGAAATTTAGAGAGCATATATATAGATAAGATGTATTGACAATTTATGTTCCTCCAAATATTTTCTGAAAAAGAAAAATGTAACAGTGAAACTGCTTGTCCAGGAAATTTTTCCAGTTTTTCAGTTTATTATTAAAAATTTCAGGTTACTTGTTTTTATGGAATTAGCAATAATGCATTGAGCATCTAAGGTTTTTACTAGAAAAAAGTAAACCAGGAAAAGTATAACCCAAACTTCAATAATGTATAGACTTGCTTTTTTTCTTTTACCTTGGCATGTGAAGTAGGAGCTGTAAACTTGCTTTTTAAGGGTAAAAAAAATCTTATCAAAGTAAAATAGGACCAGGCGCTGTGGCTCATGCCTATAATCCCAGCACTTTGAGAGGCCAGGTGAGAGGATTGCCTAAGCTCATGCATTTGAGACCAGCCCCGGCAACTTGGCAAGACCTCATCTCTACAACAAATCAAAAAATTAGCTGGACGTGGTGGCGCATGTCTGTAGTTCCAGGTACTTGGAAGGCTGAGGCAGAAGGATCACCTGAACCCAGCAGGTCGAGGCTGCAGTGGCCGTGAGCATGCCACTGTACTCCAGCCTGTGCAACAGAGTGAGACTCCAACTCAAAAAAAAGGAAAACAGACTTACAAATTAAATTTGAAAAAAAAAATACAGAACTAGTAAATTTCACATCGACACCATCAATTTAATGTAACGTATGGTGATGCTTCAGTGATGATGTTCTCAACCTGCGTTGAGAAATCGTAGAACTTGACAGCTTTGGGTCATTTGAATCCAACGTATTTATTCACCCGCTCACCTAGTGTATTCTCTCACCACTTTTCTCTACTGCAGTGGTTCTCAACTGGAGGAGATTTTGTTCCCAGGGGGCACTTGGCAATGTCTGGAGGTGTTTTTAGTTGTTGCAACTATGGGAGTGATACTGCTGGTATCTAGTGGGTGGAGGCCAAGGGTACTGGTAAACACACTGTAATGTGCAGGAAAATCCCTTGAAACAGAGGCAGACTGGCGATCAGTAGTGCTGAGGGTGAAAGTCCCCATTTGTTTAGAATGAGTGGAAAACTTGACAATATATACAATACTGTCATATCATTTGGCCTTTGCTTAGTACAAACAAACCATTATCATTTTATGTGCCCAGTTACATTGTAATCATTTATAAAGTGCTCATCTAGACAATCCAGAATATTCACTTATTACTCTTTTAGATTATCATTAAAATAAAAATATAAGATTATGTTTCTCATACAGAATTTGTGGACTACCTATCCACTAGTATAGAATGCATCTGTGATCCTTGGTGTAGGAAAAATGTTTAGCTGGTAGGATAATGGATGCATGTGAGTTTATTTCTTCACCTTAATCAAAAGTTCGCCTCAGGTATTAAAAAAAACACAGATGAGCCGGGCTCGGTGGCTCAGCCTGTAATCCCGCGCCTTTGGGAGGCCGAGGTGAGTGAATTTCCTGAGCCCGCGAGTTTGAGACCCGCCTGGGCAGCGAGACCTCATCTCTACAATAAATCAAAAATATTAGCCGGGCGTGGTAATGCACGCCTGTAGTTCCAGCTACTTGGAAGGCTGAGGCGGAAGGATCACCAGAGCCCAGAAGGCGAGGCTGCGGTGGTCGGAAGCGGCCACTGCACTCCAGTCTGGGCGACCGAGTGAGACTCCGACTAAAAAAAAATAAAAAACAAAACACAGATGTAGTATGAACTTGGTTTTGTTTTGTTTTTAATGGAATATTCTTCATTTGGTTGAAATGTAGGCTTTTTTTTTTTTAACCTTTATTCATATTGCTGCCTTAATGTAGATGGTTGAATCTATCTCAGAACAGAATGTTACAACTTATGAAGAGTACTAACTTTTTTATAGTTCAACTCTTTCCTGAATTTAGAATTTCTAAGGAAACTGCGAGGCCACCACACACACAGCCTGTAATCTCAGCTACTCAGGAGTTGAGGTGGGAGGATCCCTTTAGGCCAAGAGTTTTAGATCTGCCTAGGCAATAGAGTGAGACCCTGTATCTTTTTTTTTTTTTTTTTTTTTTTTTTTTTGAGTTGGAGTCTCACTCTGTCGTCCAGACTGGAGTGCAGTGCCTGTTCCTGGTCACTGCATCCTCAACCTACCGGCTCTGGCAATCCTTCCGCCTCAGCCTTCCAAGTAGCTGGAACTACAGGCACGTGCTACCACGTCCGGCTAATTTTTGATTTATTGTAGAGATGAGGTCTCACTTGCCCAGGCAGGTCTCAAACCCACAGGCTCAGGCGATCCACTCACCTCAGTCTCCCAAAGCGGGGGATTACAGGCTGAGCCACCGAGCCTGGCTGAGACCTTGTATCTTAAAAAAAAAAAAAAACTAGCTGGGCGCAGTGGTTCATGCCTGTAATCCCAGCACTTTGAGAGGCAGAGGTGAGAGGATTGCCTGAGCCCAGGGACTCAAGACCAGCCTGGGAAACTTGGTGAGACCTTGTCTCTACAATAAATCAAAAAAATTAGCCACATATGTTGGTGTGCACCTGTAGTCTCAGCTACTTAGACTGAGGCAGAAGGATCCAGAGCTCAACAGGTCGAGACTATGGTAGCGTGCCGCTGCTCTCCAACCTGGGCGACAGAGTAAGACTTCAACTAAAAAAAAAAAAACTAGCTGAGAGTGGTAGTATGTGCTTGTAGTCCTAGCTACTCGCGAGGCTGAGGCAGGAAGATCATTTTAACCCAGGAATTCAAGGCTGCAGTGAGCTGTGATTGTACCATTGTACCCCAGCCTGGGTGACAGAGTTGAGACCCTGCCTCAGAGAAAAAAAGAATTTCAAAGAAATCTTTCATTTACCTTGGTACAACACAGCTAAATAATCCCTAACAGGAGGAAGGGCATATTTTTCAATCCTCTTTGATGGCCATGAACTTACCATACAAATGGACCTACCACTTTCCCAAATTCATGCTCTAAAATCATAAAGACACCCTGTCTTGTCTTCCAGGAAGGCACACAGGATTATTATGAATCTGAGATAATAGGTAAGTACTTTCAACCCTGTATTAGTAACCCCTAGTTTGCATCTTCCATCAAAATTTCACCATTAAAATTCTTTAGAGAAATAATCTGTTATGTTAGTGGTAAACTATTAGTAGAAGTGGGATCCTAAACATACCCTGTCCTTTGTAAAGTACAAATAATCTCCTAAAAAGGAGCAACATGGTCACCCTCATTCATGGTGATTTTTTTTTCTGGGGGTGGGGATGTTGCGTGCCTTCCCCTATTCACTAGTTTTTCTTGAATTTTCCAAGATCTTGCAAAACCACTAATAGAAAAATATTAAGACCCTCTTAAACTTCCAAGATGTAAAAGATAATTAGACATTTTGGCTCTTTTCAGTGGTTTAACCCTAGTTTTTAAGAGGTCACTTTTAATTCATTTTGAAATCTCCAAGGGTCTTATAGGCCTTTCCATTTTTGAAGAGATAACCCAATATATGGTTCCTTTTTATGTGTTAGTTCTCATGTGCCTGAGTGTTCAATAAACATTAGCACTGATTGTCTCCTACCTTTTTATTTTTTTTTTTGAGTCGGAATCTCACTCTGTTGTCCGGCTAGAGTGCAGTGGCACATTCATGGCCACTGCAGCCTTGACCTGCTGGGCTCAAGTGATCTTTTCACCTCAGGCTTCCGAGTAGCTGGGGCTACAGACGTGCACCACCACACCTGGCTTATTTATTTATTTATTTTAGAGGTGAGGTCTTGCCAAGTTGCCCAGGCTGGTCTCAACCCCATGGACTCAGGCAATCCTCTCACCTCAATCTCCTTACCTTTATTGGCTTAATATAAGTCACTGAAGGATCGTCTGAGCCCAGCAGTTTGAGGCTGCGGTGGCTGTGATCATGCCACTACACTCCAGCCTGGGCAACAGAGACTCCAGCTCAAAAAAAAAAAAAGAGAAAAGCTCCTTGTTGTTAGTATTAGGACCAGTTTTCTTACAATTTCAACCTCTGGTAGTCTGATCCAGTTATCAAAATCGAGTATTGTAAAGCAGCTTCAGGAAGTCCTTTAACTTGTACAAGGAATCAGTATCTTTGTGAGAGGAAAGAATGCTTTCAGCCTCTCTCTTCATTCTGTTAAATAACCTTAGTATGAAGACCCCAATACTCTTTATAATTTCCCAAAAAACCTGAAGTCTTGTTTAATACCAAGGTCTGTTTCAGCTCTATGAATAAAAGGAGTGGTTTCCTGAACTTCAAATAGCTGAACTAAAACAGATGAAGCCTGTAACAGCTACCAGGGACTTCTCTATTATAAATTGTACAGAACAGGATCTGTTAATACATGATTTAGTTAACTTTGTCTACACTGCTGCAACTGCTTTTGGACAGCATTATTTACCCTTAGTTGACAATTTCAGTACTCAGTAATGTGTATTACCAAAGAACAGACATTTGAAAGTTTTCTTCATTACTCAAAAATGAAACAGATTCTAAATTGAAGTATTTCTGAGAATTTACTTGGTGGCAGAAGGAATGATCCTTTTTGGACTTGACAAGGACTTCATCGAAGTTTGGAGTGGTCGATTTCCACCTGGATTTTTTGCTCTTTGCTGATTGGATTTTGCCTGTGTATGTTGCAGCATTTGCTCCTTTGTGCTTGACATATCCCACACCAGGACAGTAAGCACATTGAAACCAACCAGACATCTACAAGCCAATAGAGATTTGAAGAAATACAGGCTGGGTCTCTCTTTCAGTGATGCTTTGGTATTCAGTTAGGGGAGAACAAGAAAGAAATTTAAAAGGCAAGGTGAAAAAAAGACAATTCTAGGGCAGAAATAACATAAAAAGATGGCACTTCTAAGAAATGAGCCCAACAACATCAGATGCCCATGGAGATATTCATAGAATATTTATCCTTAGAAAGCCAAAAAGATGATTGGCAAAGATATTAAGTCAGTTTGGAAAAAATCATAAAGTATTTATGAATCCTAAAACTTCATAAATATTGCCTTAAACAGTGTAGTTCAGTTCTGAAAGAGATTATGCTTTGAGAAGCAAAACAGGTGTGAAGAGAAAAATGAATGCCTCAGAACGTGAACATATTGTAGTTTTATTTTATTTTATTTTTTAAGTTGAAGTCTTACTCTGTCACTCAGGCTGGAGTACAGTGGCACGCTCACAGCCATTGCAGCCTTGACCTGCTGGGTTCAGGTGATCCTCCTGCCTCAGCCTTCCAAGTAGCTGGAACTATAGGCACACACCACCATGCCCGATTAATTTTTTATTTATTTTAGAGATAAGGTCTCACAAGTTGCCCAAGCTAGTCTCGAATCTGTTCAATCTTATGTACTTACCCCTTCTGCTTGCGTTTTGAGTAGAACTCTTATACCCAGCAAGCATAGCCTAGTTAACCTTGGGGAAATCTGTGTCTGCTTAAAGGAGTTATATACTTAAACAGACCCTTCAGGAGCCAGTGTTGCAGATAAACCGGGCATTCTCTCACTAGATCTTTCTAGCTGTTTTTCATCTTGGCACACAATCCCAGTGTGAATAAACATGATTCTGCCTTACTTATGTTTTGCAGTTTCAACCTTCTGCTCCTGTACGCTCAAATTCATCACAGTGGTGCATTGGGGTGGAGATTCTGGATTAGACTATTGTTCTATTGTCTTCTGAAAGGTTAAGGCCACCTAAGTAATAATAAGTTTGTGAGTGACAGTGCCATAAAGAGAGCTGTGAACTGGGATGCTGCTGTTCTGTTTACTTTGGGTCCAAGTAGCTCTTGTGAACTATGCTCCTCCAGCTTGTACACAGAGGGCAGATCTTTGTCTCCAAATATGATCTGGAGGACTATGTAAATACAGGTTGAACATCCCAAATCCCAAAACTTGAAATTCAAATTGCTGCAAACTCCAAAAGTCTTTGGGTGCCAACATGACGTTCAAAGGAAATACTCAGGAGTATTTCAGATTTGGGACATTCAATCAGGAAGTATATAATGCAGATAAAGTCTGAAATCTGTATTTCAGATAAAGGATACTCAACCTGCATGCTTAATGCTCATTACCTACAAAACCACAGTGTTACATACCATTTCACACCCACTAGGATGCCTAATATTAAAAAGATATAATAACAAGTGTTGAAGACGTGGGGAAATGGAACTCTGCTGTGTTGAAGATGAGGTGACGAAACGGTCCGCCGCTCTGGAGAAGTCGGACACTTCCTCAAGATGTGACATACACTGGCATGTACCCTGAGAGACTGAAATGTTTGTCCACACGAGACATGTCGAGTGATTATAGCAGCGTTGTTGATAATAGCCAGAAAGTGGAAACATTCCAAACGCCCATCAGCTGATGAGTGGATAAAGTGTATCCATACAATGGAATATTATTTGGCAAATAGAAAGGAATGACTTGCTGGATGTGGTGACTCACGCCTGTAATCCCAGCACTTTGGGAGGCGGAGGCGAGAGGATTGCCTGAGCCCAGGGGTTGGAGACCAGCCTGCACAACGTCGTGAGACCTCATCTCTACAATAAATCAAAATATTAGCCAGGTGTGGTGGTGCGCCTGTAGTTCCAGTTACTTGGAAGGCTGAAGTGCAAGAATATCCTGAGCCCAGCAGGTCGAGGCTGCAGTGGCCATGAGCGTGCCACTGCACTCCAGCCTAGGTGACAGAGTGAGACTCCAACTCAAAAAAAAAATAAAAAGGAATGACAGTGGTATACACAACATACTTGAACTTTGAAAATAATAAGCTAAGTGAAAGAAGCCACTGGGCACTGTGGCTCATGCCTGTAATTTCAACTCTTACTGACCCCATCACTACTCAAAAAAAGGGCTGGGTGTGGTGGCTCACACCTATAATCCCAGCACTATGGGAGACTGAGGTGAGAGGATTGCTTGAGGACGGGTGTTTGAGACCAGCCTGGGTAGCATAGCGAGACCTTATTTCTACAAAAAATTAACCAGGCATGGTTACACACCTGTAGTCCTAACTATACAAGAGGCTGAGGCAGAAGGATCATCTGAGACTTGATCATGCCTGGGTGACAGAGTGAGACCCTGACAAAAAAAGAAAGCTAGATTAGTGGTTTCTAGGGAGAACAAAGAATAACTGTTTACAGGTATGGGGTTTCCTTTTTTTAAAAATAGAGACAGGGTCCCACTATGTTGCCCAGGATGGCCTTGAACTCCTGCCTTGGCCTCGCGAAATGCTGGGATTATGGGCGTGAGCCGCCATGTCTGAACTGTATGGGGTTTCTTTGGTGGGTAATGGAAATGTTTTAAAATTTCATAATAAATGGCTGCATAATTCTAAGAATACTAAAACTTACTAAATTGGACACTTTAAATAGGTGGATTATAGAGTACATAAATTATATCCTAGAATTTTTGTGTGTGTGTTTGTTCTGTCACCCAGGCTGGAGTGCAGTGGCTGCTCACAGCCTCTGCAGCCTTAAGCTGCGCTGGGCTCAGACGATTCTTCTGTCTCAAACTTTCAAGTAGCTAGAAGCACAGGCATGCACCACCACACCCAGCAATTTTTTTTTTAACTTACTGTAGAGACGAGGTCTCACCAAGTTGCCCAGGCTGGTCTCGAACCCCTGAGCTCAAGCAATCCTCTCACCTCCATGTCCCAAAGTGCTGGGGTGATAGGTGTGAGCCACCACTCCCAGCTAATAATTTTTAAACCTCATTATCCAGCTTAAATGTTCATATTGGTGGTGAGAATATATACTACATATACATATTTATGTATATATTCACATGTATACATATATATTAAAATATCTTAAAGCAGGTATATGCAGTGCTGTTAAAGAATAAGGCTTTTTGCTGAATTCCTAAAAAAAATCAAAGCATAGTATTACATGGTAATTTTAAGAAAAATTAACTTGATGTCCACCTGCTGATGTTAGTCATTGTGCTGCAGAGTAATTGAGCATAATGAGTTAAGTAAGTATTGCCATAATGACCAATTAGTCCTACTCTTATCCAGCAAAAAAGAATTTGTATTTCTCTTTTTCTCATTTTTTCACTATCTGTAATTGGCATTAGGATCTATTTTTCTCTGTTACTGAATAAAATTAAATTTAATCGCTTACTCATATTTATATGCTAAAAGAAAGAATTTATATTGAATGTCGAGTAGCTTGGAGTTTCCTAACCATTCATCTGTTGTTCTCTTCCTTCCCTGGGAAGTAGAATGCTGAGACTTTGTGTATTCTCTCCTGCTCTTTTCCCTCACTCGCCACATGGTGATATCCTAGAGTGTCTCGTGCAAGAAAAGCATGAAGCACTGGAATGTGGATTGGGGTGGCCTGGCCAGCAACTGCTACAGCATGAGCATTTCAGTGTTAGGGGACAGGAGACCCACAGGCATGTTATGTTATGAGAGGAAGGCAAAAAACAGTAAGGAGAAGAGGCCGTGGCTTGTGGGTACAGGGTCATTGACATGAGAAGGAAAGGAGTGCTTGAGGTTCAGAGAAGGCCAGATTATCCTTAGCTAGAAGTAGAGGTTGAGGTACAAATAGTCACTCCTTTACTCTTGTTCTTTCTTCGTAACTAACAAGTAATGCCTCTGTGTGTGTGTGTGTGTGTGTGTGTGTGTGTATTTCCATCAACTCATTTTAAAACTTACACCTATTTGGGAAATATTGATTGAGCATCTTTTTTGTGCTACAGACAACAGTGTGTGCATTGCAGAGTTAGCTACAGTGGAAAACTAAGCCTTAGCCCTGCTGGGAAGGGGCCATGCTCTCTGGCTAGAGAAGAAAACACCATGGGTAGTCTTTTGACCCTAAAGAGACAAATCCAGGTTTTCTCTTCAGAGCTGAGTAAATATAGAACTTAGGATTTTTAGGGGCAGTAGGAAGTACTCTGCCTTAAATTATGCCTATTTTCTGATGCCTGAAACTCCATTCACATAGGAACAATGGTTTTTATTCTTTAAATTTAGTTAATAGATTTGAAATACTTGAGAAAGATAGTGATCAGACTCAATCCTAGTAAAGGATGCTGAATCAAATATAAACCCCTGGTATCAAGTTTGTTTTGATAGAAGTGAGAAGTATAGTACCAAAAGATACCAAAAATAAGGTTTTTTTAGACTCAAACCCTATGTTATCTTCCTTTGAGAGGGAAAACTATGTGCGGAAACATCAGTCTCATTCATTCCCAGTTCAGGCACGATGAGCTACTTCTCATTACTGACAGTTGTAAAAGTTCTAACCTCTACAGAAAGGGGCCGTCTTTCTTGAGTGCCTCTTCAAGGGTCTTCTTCTCCAAGGCCTGATTGCCACAGTGAATGTTTCTTCTTACAAAGTTTGCATTTAAGGAGAAGTAGGGGGCTATTGGGGAGAACCTTTTCCACAGATTTATTACCCACATTCAGATTTACCTGATTCTCATTTGTCTGGCTTAATCTGTTCAGAGTTAGTCAAGCAGGAGTTTGTGTCCAGAGTAAAACATTTTTTGCCAACTTAATACTGTATAAACCGTGTTTTAAGAACTGAAATGTTGGCTGGGCATGGTAGCTCATGCCTATCATCCTAGCACTTGGGAGGCTGAGGCAATTGGATTGCTTGAACCTGGGAGTTTGAGACCAGCTTTGGGCAACATAACAAGATCTCATCTCTACAGAAAAATAAAAGAAATGAGCTGGGTGTGGTGGCATGCATCTGTAGTTCCAGTTACTCAAGATAGGACGGAAGGATCGCCTGAGTCCTGGGTGACAGAGTGAGACTGTGACTCAAAAAACAAATAAGTAAGTAAGTAAGTAAACAAATAAGAACTGGAATGTTGTTTCCATCTGGAATGGTCTTTAACCCAAAGAGCCACAGTTAACATGGATGGGTATTCCAAGTACTGATCTTTCCTGTCTGCTGGTCTTTGGAACATGTAATGGAAATCCCAGCCGCTGTGTGATTGGAGACCTGAGAGAATTATTCCTTGCATCCTGTACTATGCTGCAGATGGATGCTTTTTTTGGAAAAAAATATTATTGACTTTTCAGGAAAACAGGATCTTCAAATCCTTTCATTTTGAGTAGGCTTCTATCTCCATTCTGTGACTCAGTATACTTCTCAAAAATGTGTTAAGTGCCTTAAATTTTTGTTAGTAAACTTCAGTAGTTCAATAAAATAAGCCAATTTATTAGCATCTCTTCAGAAAGCATACTTTATAATTTTCAACAGTAAGGTTATGATTACAGCTTTTGAGTTAGCTTGCACGGATAATTAAATCGTTCAGATTAGACTGTACTCAGTTTGGAGTCTAACTGGAATTTTTGTGAATGGTATAGCATTTGCTCAGCCTTTGACAAGAGATTGATGACATACTTGCAATTTTTGGTCTTATATGAGTTTGTCTCTTCCCTGATAGGTAACATGTTCTCACTTGAAGAAGTTGTGTTCCTCTTTAGATCGTAAAAGAAAAATACAGTTCAAAGACTTTGTTTTTTCCCCTTTTTTGAGTTGGAGTCTCACTCCATCGCACAGGCTGGAGTACAGTGGCACACTCACAGCCACTCCAGCATCAACCTGCTGGACTCCAGCGATCCTTCCACCTCAGCCTTCCAAGTAGCTAGAACTACAGGCGTCTTCTACCACAGCTGGCTAATTTGTTGTTGTTGTTGTTGTTGTTGTTGTTGTTGTTGTTGTTGAGACTAGGTCTCGCCAAGTTGCCCAGGCTGGTCTCAAACCTGCGGACTCACTTGCCTTGGTCTCCCAAAGTGCTGGGATTACAGGCTTGAGCCACTGTGCCCAGCCAATTCAAAGACTTTCATATGGGCATTCGGGGGCAAATGAGCCTGACCTAATTTTGGAATTAAATAGGCAATTTTGGAAAACATGATTCTGAATAGGACTTTGTACTTTTTCATTTTTTTAAGACATAGAGATTTATTTTTTAAAGCAGAAATTTTTTTTCCCTTTTTTTTTTTTGGAGTTGGAGTTGCACTCTGTCATCCAAGCTGAAGTGCAGTGGCACACTGGTGGCCATCACAGCCTCGACCTGCTGGGCTCAGGTGAACTTTCTACCTCAGCCTTCCAAGTAGCTGGAACTATAGACACAGTACCACACCTGGCTTATTTTTTGATTTATTGTAGACACAAGGTCTTACCAAGTTGCCCAGACTGGTCTCGAACCCCTGAGCTCAGGCAGTTCTCTCATCTCGGCCTCCCAAAGTGCTGGGATTACAGGCTTGAGCCACCACACCCGACCTTTTGTTCTTTCAGAAACGTTAGGGGCTACAAATAGCTTTTGGTTACATGGTTGATTGTAGACAGTGAAGGAGCCTGGGCTTTAAGTGTACCCACCAATAGCCTTGTACTTTCCTACAAATTACCTTTTAGATAGGTACATTTCTGATCTAGATCTCAAGTTTCTGATTGAGAAGTTTCTGATCAGTATATTTTTTGCCATTTGGCCCAATTCTGTCCAGAGTAAGGGGTTTTAATTTCAGGCTTGTTGTTTCTCTGAGCCTTCCTTACTATCTAAGAGTGATGTCTAGGAAGACCATATTACATAACTAGAATATGTTTCTAGTAGAGATGTGAGAATATTTTATATCAGCCTTACCTGAAAATGATAGAAGAGTTTGTTTGGGGGAAACTGAAGGATCTAATGTTTAAGCCAAATAATTAACTCGACTTTACCTGATGCCTTCTGTGGACTCAGTACTGTTTGTGCTCTACAGGGCCGATTATGAAGATAGCCACAGTTCCCACCCCACACACAAGGGAGGGCAGTGTTAAGCAGTTGGTATTTATTAAATGCTTTACATTTACTTTGACATTTAATCTTGTAAATCTGTGGGTGTATTGCCCTGTTTTTCTAATGAGGGAGCTTCAGCTCAGAGAGGCGAAATCCCTTGACTAGTAATGAATGATTTTGAACCCGGGTCTTCCCGACTGAAGCTTCACACATGCTGCCTTTCCAGAAGACAAGAATGACTGGTCAAAGAGCACAACATAACAGCCGCCAGCGATGGGTTCTGTGACAGAGCTGCTGGGGCACTTGAGGAAGAAGACTGATTTCTTCTTATGAAGGGTCAGTAGGACTTTGTGAGGGGAATTCAGTTGGCCCTTGAGTAGCAGGAGACTTGCAGTTAGACATTCATTCTAGATAAAGGAAAATGTGACCCTTGAAACTGATGTCTTGGGCAGGCATGGCACAAGCCTATAGTTCCAGTTTCTTGGAATGCTGAGGCTGGAGGATCACTTGAGCCGAGGAGTACTGGACTATGGTGTCCTATGCCATCAGGTGTCCACACTAAGTTAGACATCAATAAGGTGACCTCCTACGAGGGGGGACCACCAGGTTGCCTAAGGAGTGGTGAGACAGAACAGGCTGTAGTGGGGTCTCACATAATCACTGTGTTGCAGCCTGGGCAACACAGCAAGACCTCATTTTTTAAAACAACAACAAACAACTTGCTGAGCCCTGTCTCTTAAGGATGGGGTGGGAATTCTGGGATTTCTAGTTCTACTTTTGAGACCCCAGGCTTGACTCTAAAGTGTGTTTGTTAGGTGATATGAGAATGTTTGCTTACCCCTAAAGAGTACTAGAATGGGGTTGCCCAGAGGGGCCAACAATTTGGATTTGTTTTATTGACATCATCCATGTTCTTCTGTATCATCCTCCAACTATATGGCCATGGCAGGAATTTGAGGTAGGCTACCCTGAGGATGAAGTAGGTGTGGTCCTATTCCTCCAACTTCAAGGATATGCCCAGCAACTGCTGAGTGACTGGAAAGCCCTCTGACTGAGCCTGGAGACACCAGACTTTAATGGAGTTCCAGCCAAGCAAGGTGGCTCATGCCTGTGATTTCAGCATTTTGGAAGACTGAGGCAGGAGGATTGCTTGACCCCAGTAGTTTGATACCAACCTAGGAAACATTGTGAGACCCCATTTGTACAAAAAAAAAAAAAAAATCAGCTGGGCTCAGTGGCTCAACCTATAATCCCAACACTTTGGGAGGCCAAGGCAATTGGATTGCCTGAGCCTGAGGGTTCGAGACCAGCCTGGGCAACTTGGTAAGACCTTGTCTCTACAATAAAAATAGAAAATTAGCTGTGCGTGGTAGCACGTGCCTGTAGTTCCGGCTACCTGGAAGGCTGAGGCGGAAGGATCACCGGAGCCCAGCAGGTCGAGGCTGCGGTGGCCGTGAGCATGCCACTGCATTCTAGCCTGGGCAACAGAGTGAGATGCCAACTCAAAAAAAAAAAAAGAAAAATCAAAAAGTTAGCTGGGCGTGGTGGCATGTGCTATAGTCTATTACTCGGAGACTGAAGTGGAAGAATCACCAGAACCCAGGAGGTTGAGGCTGCGGTGTGCTGTAATGGTACCATTACACTACAGCATGGGCAACAGAGTATGGCCCCAACTCAAAGGGAAAAAAAAGAAAGAAAGAATTGCTTTTTTGGACAGTGTCTTGTAGTTGTAAAAATGTAGAAGTAATGAAATATTTGTAAGAGGGGAGGAAATGTCTGGGCATGGGAAGATTTTCTAGGCTTGTGAGGTGGCTTGGGAGAAGATGGCAGATATTAGGAAAACATACATTCTGTTTAAATCTCGGCCAGAGAGCTTGGTAAGTGTTTGGGGACAACAAAAAATAGGTGTGTGGCCTGTAGTAATCACACAACAGTCCCTGTGGGCCCTTCCCATCTGCCCCTTCCCCTCAGAAGTGGAAAGTTGGAATTCTTAGTTACTTGAGATAGTTGATCCTCCATCTTGTAGCGGTTTTATGAAAACCTTAATTGTGGGCAGCCAGCCACAGTAACAGTTTTGCCGGCCGTTGGTTACTTGAACTTCCCAGGAATAAAAGTTAATGAAAACCAGACTAACTGCTTTTAGAGCAAAGTTCTGTAATCACTTCTGGAAGAAATATAGCCAGGTGCAATGGTTCATGCCTGTAATCCCAGCACTTTGGGAAGTAGAGGCGAGAGGATTGCCTGAGCTCAGGGGCTTGAGACTAGCCTGAGCAACATGGTGAGACCTCATCTCTACAATAAAGAAAAAAATTAGCCAGGTGTGTTGGCACATACCTGTGATTCCAGCTATTTGAAAGGTTGAGGCAGAAGGATCACCTGAGCCCAACAGGTCAAGATTGCAGTGGCCGTGAGCATGCCACTGCACTCCAGCCTGGGTGAGAGAGTGAAACTCCGACTCAAAGAAAAAAAAGAGAGCTCCATGGCCTAGGCGGGATGTCTGTATTCTGTGTGTGCGCACATGTATGTCGTACAGGGGCTTCCCTCCTCCCCACCCTCCTAGACTTACCGGCTTTGTCCTTGATTGTTCAGTATAATAGTTGATGGATTCACTGAGAGAGCTTGTGTAGTAATGCTTGCTTTATTTTTTTTTCTCTTCCACTCTTGTTTTATTTTTTACTTTTTTTTCTTTGTGATGTGACATTTTCAGCTGATGTATTGAAAGCAAATCCTTCTAATTTGGGAGCCCAGATCACAAGAGTGAGTTTTTCTATGAGTGTCTTTAGCTGTATATCTTTTTTGTGTGTGTCTTTCTACCCTTGCCCCCTCCAAATTTAAAAAGATTCAAAACACATTTTATAAATATTAGGTAAGAAATTCCTCTGTCTGTTGAACATCATGCCTTCCCACAAAGCAATGTCCACTTTATATTGGGCTGGATTCCTTTTCCCAGTGCTGTTGTGAAAGCATTGCTAATGTACATGTTTTGTTTTCTACATTGTGTTGAAAATAATTTGAGTTCTGTCTTCATTGCAGATAGATATGTCTGGACTCTGTCACCACTGTTTCATGGCACTGTTTCATTTTTGGTTGTTTCTTTTGTTTTAAGGAAAATTATACAGTAGCTTCTGAGAAGAAAAGACCCATTCTGTCATCTGTATTTTAAGTAATAAAATCTTTGACTCATCTCTGTCCTCCCTCCTCGTCCCCTGGATGTTCCTTCCTCTTAGGGCCACGAAGGAATGAAAAGCTGCATGTGTGACTCTCAGCAGGCTGACCAGGTGAATGTGGTCAGACTGGTGAGCTCAGAGCACACCAGCACTGGAAGACCTCTCGGGTTTGTTGAGTAGATACAGGAAACCTGTTCATGCTGAAAAGAAATAATAACACCTTTGTGGGGTGAAATTAAAGTATGCTTTCTATTTGTTAATTCTGACTCAGATACCTCCCCCCCCCATGTAAGCTGTACATTGCTTTTTAAGATTTTTCCACCTGGGTAACTTTTTGTACTAGCCTAACCCCTCTCTGTTCACTCTTTGGCTTGTGTTATTACAGTTTATCTCATGTCGTTTGTCTAGTTTTGCATCCTGGAAGAGCAGGCGATTAAATAGTCCCTTTTCTTTCCTCCTAGTGTTCTAAAATTTGCTTGTTGCTTTTGGAATCATTTTATTTTGCCTAATAAAGCAAATGATATGCCGTCCTAATTAGAAATGCAGATACTGCTAGTGTTATGCCCAGAATAATCAGCTAGTGTGTTTCAGTTACCGTAAGAGAATATAACAATGTGTCCACACTAGTACTGTAACTGCTGGCTGAGGGTAAATATTCAAGGCTTTGCTTGCACAGCCCTGCATGACTCTAAATCACCCACCCTCTGTTCCTTTCTTTCTCTTAACCCAGAGATTAAAAGATCTCAAGCAAAGGGAGTTTGCTCGAAATGTCTCTTCAAGATCTCGCAAGGATGAGAAGAAACAGGAAAAGGCCCTTCGGCGGCTCCATGAATTGGCAGAGCAAAGAAAACAAGCTGAATGGTGAGGGTATTTTCTCTCAGGGTTCTGCAGATGATTATAATCCTTAAAACTTGTGAATTTAAGATTTAAATTAAGATCTTAACATTATAAGCCTTAATGTTTTTTAAATTGGCAAATAATAATTGTACATATTAATAGGGTACATAGTGATGTTTTAATACATATAATGTATACTGATCAGATTAGGGTAATTAGCATATCTATCATCTCAGACATTGATCATCTATCTCTTTGTGCTAGAAACATTCACTATCCTCATAACTATTGTAAACCATATATTATTGTTAACCGTAGTCGAACTATGGTGGTATAGAACACTGGAACTTACTCTTCCTATCTAGTGGTAATTTTGTATTCTTTTATCCTTTGACAAATCTCTCTCTACCTCTCCCTTCCCAGTCCTTCCAGCTTGCAGTGGCTTGCTGACGGCCACCCCAGTGTCGACCTGCTGGCCTGTGGTGATCCTTCCACCTCAGCTTTCCAAGCAGCCAGAACCACAGGCACAAACTACTATGCCTGGCTAATTTTTGATTTATTATAGAGACAAGATCTCACTAAGTTGCCCAGGCTAGTCTCGAACCCTCAGGCTCAGGCAATCCACTCGCCTTAGCTTCCCAAAGTGCTGGGATTACAGGCTGAGCCACCGAGCCCGGCTAATTCTATTTTTCTTAACGTGCATATTCTGAGTTGGACACAGTTAAAAACCTCCACTGTGCTACTTGATGGCAGTCTGTGGTAGAAACTGAAAAGTCTGTGCCTGCCTCCTGGGCACCACATACTGAACATTGGTTTTGGCTTTGTGGTAGTTTCTGGGCATTCAGTACTACACTCATTGTGCTACTAAGCACTTTCTTAACTTTAACAAAAGAAACACCAAGAAGCCTCGCTGCTGGTGCTGGAAACTCCCTAACTTACCTGACATTTTTATAGTGTGTAGATAATACGGGAATATTCCTTAAATTCCAAATCAAATAGAGTTAGGTATCAACTGGATGATGTCTTTGTTATCTGAACCGTAGCTATTAGCTGTCCTCAACTCAAGTACCACATGATTTAGGTAAGGTGTTATCTCTTGCTGTCTAAACTATTACCACTGGAAGATGGGAACCCAACAGATTAGGACAGCAAGAGATTCATTGTGTTAATGATGAGCAGTCTTCTCTTAATCTCCCAAGATTATTTGGTCATCTTTCAACTGCTTGTTTATATAACTGAAAAGTCACCTCTGAAGAAAAACATGTATTAAAGTATATCCTGAACTAGAAAGGTGACCTGGTGTACATATTTTAAGGAGGCACCCTTGCAATCTGCCCAAGAGAAATGTGTCTAATACATACAGTTGCCAAAGAAATCAGAACCACATTTTTTTCTTCTTTTTTTGAGTCAGAGTCTCACTCTGTTGTCCACTTCAGCCTTCCAAATAGCTGGAACCACGGGGTATGTGCCACCACGTCCGGCACATTAAAAAAAGAAAGAAAGAAAAAGAAAACCTGAAAGCACGGGGGAATTTGGATTTTTTTTTTTCTTTAACAGAATACAATGCAACCTTTGTGAATGTATGTACAGCCATACGTTTCATAAGCATTCTGATGGGTAGGATGATAGAATAAGAAATGAGATCGGAAATAGGTCAGGGAAGACTATATCACATAGTGATGATAGGATATTTGACTGTGAGATAAGTCTTCTTGTTTTTTATTTTTTTGAGTTGGAATCTTACTCTGTCGCCCACACTGAAGTGCAGTGGCATGCTCATGGCCACCTCAGCCTCCACCTGCTAGGCTCAGGCGATACTTCTGCCTCAGCCTTCCAAGTAGCTGGAACTACAGGCATGCACCACCACGCCCAGCTAATTTTTTTATTTATTGTAGAGATGAGGTCTCGCCAAATTGCCTAGGTTGATCTCAGACCAAAGTACTAGGATTACAAGTGTGAGCCACTGCGCCCAGACTTCTTGTTTTTTAGACAGCTTAAGAAGAAACAGCAGTAACTGGCCATGGGAATTTAACTTAGTAGATTAACAGAATGAGACTTAGCCTAACTTCCACTGAAATGGTTCCATTCGTTAGTTTGAGGCTGGGAACCATCGTCACTCTGTCTTTGAGTGATGAATGGTAGAACATAAAAGAAGAGTACTTTATAAGACCTGTGAAACATATCCCTAAACCTGTTTTTTGTTTGTTTCTGATTTTTCTAAACCATCATGTAGTGCACCTGGAAGTGGTCCCATGTTCAGACCAACCACAGTGGCTGTAGATGAAGAAGGCGGAGAAGATGAGAAGGATGAATCAACTACAAATAGTGGTACGGGTGCCACTGCCACGTGTGGCCTGGGAGCTGAATTCACAGATAGAGGAGGCCCATTTACTGCAGTACAAATCACTAATACCACTGGACTGGCACAGGCTCCTGGGTTAGGCTCCCAGGGCATCAGTTTTGGCGTTAAGAATAATATAGGGACCCCACTGCAAAAACTGGGAGTGTCATTTTCCTTTGCCAAGAAGGCTCCTGTCAAACTCGAATCAATTGCATCAGTGTTCAAGGACCACGCGGAGGAAGGGACCTCTGAAGATGGGACAAAACCTGACGAGAAGGGTTCTGACCCAGGACCACAGAAGGGGGGAGACTCTGATGGCAGCAGCAATCTAGATGGCAAAAAGGAGGATGAAGACCCTCAGGACGGAGGGTCTCTTGCCTCCACACTGTCCAAGCTAAAAAGGATGAAGCGAGAAGAAGGAGCCGGGGCCACAGAGCCAGAGTACTACCACTACATGCCCCCTGCACACTGCAGAGTCAAGCCGAACTTCCCCTTCCTGCTTTTTATGCGAGCCAGTGAGCAGATGGAGGGTGACCATAGCACACACCTGAAGAATGCCCCAGACAGCAAAAAAGGCAGTTCTCCCAAGCCGAAAGGCTGTGTCAAGGGGGCAGCAAGCCAAGGAGCAGAAAAGACAGTTAGTGACGTCTCTGACCAGCGGAAGGAAGCCAGCGTAACTGAGCCCTCAGAGCCTGGAAGCAAAGCTGAGGCAAAGAAGGCTGTAGAAGAGGATGTAAGTGATCAGAGTTCAGAGAGTCAGAGTCAGAAGGCTTCAGAGGTCCAAACGTGTGAGTCCAAACCTTCTAAAGAAACCTCTCCACCCACCACCACAGGGAAAGAAAGCCAGGAGGGACCCAAACATCCTACTGGTCCCTTCTTCCCAGTTTTGAGCAAAGATGAAAGCACTGCTCTCCAGTGGCCATCAGAACTGTTAATTTTCACCAAGGCCGAACCCTCCATTTCATACAGTTGTAACCCTTTGTACTTTGACTTTAAACTTTCAAGGAACAAAGATGCCAGAGCTAAAGGGACAGAAAAACCAAAGGATACAGGAAGCTCTTCAAAGGACCATTTCCAAGGCCTCGATCCTGGTGAGCCAAGTAAAAACAGAGGAGGAGGAGCAGATGCCGTCCATTCCTCAGGAGGCAGAATGGATGTGCCTGCTCCAGGGTCCACCTGTAGCAGCCTGAACAAGCAGGAGCCTGGGGGTAGCCATGGGTCAGAGACAGAAGACACAGGAAAGAGCCTTCCTAGTAAGAAAGAACGGTCTGGGAAGGCCCACCGACATAAGAAGAAAAAGAAGCACAAAAAATCCAGCAAACACAAGCGTAAGCACAAGGCTGACACGGAAGAGAAAAACTCCAAGGCAGAGTCTGGGGAGAAATCTAAGAAGCGCAAGAAACGGAAACGAAAGAAGAATAAGTCTTCGGCCCCAGCAGATTCCGAACGCGGACCCAAACCAGAACCCCCCGGGAGTGGCAGCCCGGCGCCCCCACGACGCCGGCGGCG